>NW_015150877.1:715147-716289 GCF_000732505.1 Cyprinodon variegatus | reverse complement strand
ATGTTTTTAAACAGTTCATTACCTGTTGGAGGATGCGACTGGTGGAAGTGAAGCGACAAAGATGCTCGTTTATCAGTTTTGTTGAGACGTCACAGATCTCCTGATCAGGGAAACCTACGATTGGATAAACCTAGCAGAACAGAAAGAAGAAGATGCAATGTTTAATAGTTTAATCTTCTTTAAACTCATCCCCTGGACCCCAATGGCCCCCTTTCTTTAGTGGAAGATGTATTTAACCATTCTCAATTAGAACGAAGGTATCAAACCTCTTATTTCCATCTTCTTTATGGTGAAGCATTAGTAAGAAACTTAGTTTCAATGCATAAAATCCAAAGAGTAGATTCTGGCTGCTAAGACAGGGAATTAAGCATTTGGAACTTAATCATACACAAAAGAAGAGGTTGCTTTACCAGTACATTCTCATCAATAAAGAACGGGTCTCCAGACACCTTCTCAAACTTCTTGTCTGGAAAGTCCGGCTGACGGTCTGGAATGAAGTTACTGACGTTGTTTTTCCTAAAAACCGGTCATGAATAGACAAAAAAACTGTGAAGAACAGGCTGTTCAGAACCGATTCAGATGCGGGTTTTACTAACGCACCATGTGACTGTGAGCTGGATGAAGTGCAGCAGGTTCTGGGCCCCGTGACAAACGGAGCATGTCTTGTAGCCGTCCCCACGGCAACTCAAACACCTGGAGGTAAATAAAAAAATATGAAACATCATTCTGTGTTTTCTGGGTCATTGGTTTAATTTCAATTTTGTGTCATCGTGGAAGTTCCTCCATCTTTTCCTCCGTGTTAGTATTTATTTATTTGAAGGTCTTCACACGATACATTTATAATTTCACTTTTTTGTGATGTTTTTTTTTTTTTGGGCATTAGGTTGTTTACTATTATGGGTGCACACATTTAGTAAACACCTTTTGTTTGTTTGAATTAACTGCTTTTGAGTTATTATTTATGTTTATGCATTGTTTGTCTTTGTCTCATCTCCCACCCCTCCTCGTTTGGGTAGGCTAGCCTTTGTGTATAAATTCCCCTGTGTGTTCATTGTGTGAGGTCAGTTTTTTTGGTTTGTTATCCTGAGTTAGGTATGCCTTAGTTGTTTCCTTTGGGCACATTTTGGTATATTTTTTTTAGA
>NW_015150877.1:712252-714288 GCF_000732505.1 Cyprinodon variegatus | reverse complement strand
TGACTCATTTAATCATCCAAAACTTTATGGAACACATTAATTAACTGAAAAATGTTGCATAGTATGCCTTTAATTCCTTCGGTTTATTCAGTGTCTCGTTTTTTTTTTTTTTTTTTGTCGATCGGTTCTGTTAGCAAGAAAGTTTAGCAAGAAATCATCTCTGCCTCTTTAGCTCTGCATCTGGGCCCTCCAAAAGTATCCGCTAATCCTAACAGAGGTCATTATCTGCTCTGGTCTGCCTTGAATCAAATTGAAAAGGAACCTAAAAAATGTTTTTGTAGTTCAGACAAGCTAAGGACTCTGCCAGTCAAGAAACCAGCGGCACAACACCCTTTTTTTAATCACATTCAGTATCGGGTGATTGTTTACACAACATGCCAAAAAGTAGTTTATGGGTGCTCCCTGTGCTCAGCTTTGTCCCAATACATCAGTACCCCATGACTGCATAGTCAGCCAAGTGTAGATAACGGGGGTCTCTCTTATACTGGAAATACGAGGCATAAAGAGTAAGACATAATGGTTATAGTATAGATCCCTGTGGTGCTCATGTTCATCTGTTCCATAAAAAATTAACCATTTAGTCTTAAAACATGGTCTGTTGATCAAGCAGTCATTGATTCCTAAAATCAGCTGAGTCTTCTGGAGGTTCCTGAGATAAGAAATCAGGCGGAATTGTTTAAAAAAAGGAAACCAAAAACATGATCCTTACTGTGTCCTTTCAGTCTCAAGATGCCAGTAAAGCAACAGTGGGTCTGAATGTTCACAAAATCCCAACTGATAAAATATGAAGAAGAAAAAAAATTTCACCTCTTGCGACCTCGTCCGTGACAGCGAGTGCAGCGTTTGTTTCTTGCCCGACCATGGCCATGGCAAAAAGTGCAACGTTTCTGAGGAAACGGAAGAGCTGGAGTTAGAAAAACTGCTTGATTTTAAACTTTATGATTTAAACAGAAACTCCTCCAAAGATGAAGGCTCTTATGACTCAAACCAGAGAACTTTCACCTGAAACTCAACAGTCTCATCTTGTTCTTAGAAATGAAGGCTATTCCATGCAAGATATTGCTAAGAAAATATTTCCTACAATGGTGTGTACTACTCCCTTCAGAGGACAGCACAAACAGGCTCTAACCAGAGTAGAAAAAGAAGTGGGAGGCTGCGTTACACAACTGAGCAAGAAGATAAGTACATTAGAGTCTCTAGTTTGAGAAACAGACACCTCACAGGTCCCCAACTGCCATCTTCATTAAATAGTACCCACAGTAGCCTGTTTGTGCTGTCCTCTGAAGGGAGTAGTACACACCGTTGCAGGAAATGTTCAATTTCTTATCAATTTCTCGCATGGAATAGCCTTCATTTCTAAGAACAAGAATAGACTGTCGAGTTTCAGATGAAAGTTCTCTTTTTCTGGCCATTTTGAGGACACAATAAGGACATTTCAATGTGACACCAAACTTTTGAACGGTAGCGTATGTTAAGAGGGGGTGGACTCAGATTTCAGCTTTCAAAAACCTACAATTCAGCAGTTGGGTTGATTCCTTCCCACTATCATTGTAACCCCAAACCCCCTTACAGGGGAACAGAAGACCATGCAACCCAGACTGACAGCTCATTGGCTGATTTGGATCACATGCAGCCTAGTGCCGGACGCTCTGGAGGGCTTTACTGTAATAACAGGACAAGCGCCACAAGTAAAATTAGACACTGCCGTCAGACAAAATGGGGTAATTTATAAATGTTTTAAATCAGGTTGGGTCTGGATTGGTTATCAGGTGGGTCCGGATCCAGACCACTAATTCGTGTCCTCTGGTTTAGAACATAAAATTTCCCAAAAGACCTGAATCGCAAAATTTAGCTTCCTCACTAGCAGCAATCAAGCTCTGCTAACAAGCTCATACTGAATTCAGGTGTGTTGAAGCAGTTTGATCTTCAGTTTCAATTCACATTCACTTGATCAGTGAATGTGACCTTCTGAAGGTCTGCAGATGGACTTCAAGTGTCATTGAACTAAACCAGAAACCTACTGAGTAAAACCCGTC
>NW_015150877.1:708363-709337 GCF_000732505.1 Cyprinodon variegatus | reverse complement strand
GTACAACAGAACCAAGACCATGACATCATGCAATTTGCTGAGTTTTGTTGATGTAAAATCTAAAACTAATCCATCTGTATGATTTCACTGAATTTTTTCTGCAAAGTGCCTTGAGATGACACACAATGTAAATAGGCGCTATATAAATACACTGAATAGAACTGAAACAGAAAAACCATAATAAAGACCTCAACAGTATGTCCTTCTTTCCCACAGCCATCAATTCCCACAGCAACTCTCTGATGAACCTTGGTTATTCAGAGTGAGAAACTATGAGAAACTAATTATTACCGAACTGAACCTAATTGAACATTTGAATTTTAAAGTAAACTGTTCTGAACTTACTGCTAGCATCAGATCTAGCGTGACGGCAGATATATTCTAGTTTGTTGTGATGGTTTACCGTTGTAGGGCTCAAACTGCCAGGCGCTGGTTCTGGTCTCAGTGTAGGTCTCCAGTCTATACTGCAGAAGGAGGAGGAGTCAGAAAACAGAGGACAGTTGGAGGAACGGTGGATTTATGTTGGAGGAAAGTCAGAAACTTTTCCTAAAGGCTTGTTAGTTTCTGTCTTCTGGGAGCACTTAATCATGCAGCATATTGTCCTGTTGATGACTCAGAGATCAGTGACAGCTTAGGGTAACAAAGAGCAACCAGTTTGTTCCTGAATGCTGCTGTTCTTCTCCCTGCAGCAGTGTTGGAGCCTGGGTCTGATCCTACATAATCTGATTCACAAAGTCTTTACAGGATAATTAAATACAGAAGAGGGGCTGCACAATACATCCCAAACATATCATTACTAGTGCTGAGAGTGGCGTCTAATGCAGGAGTTTGCCCTGCAATCAAAGGGTTGTCAGTTTGAGCTCCGGCTTTTAGTGTCGTTGTGTCCTTGGGCAAGACACATAACCTGCATTACCTTCTGATGTTGGTCAGATGCAGGGGGGGGGTTACCATTAGGCAATATAGGCAATTGCCTA
>NW_015150877.1:700770-706275 GCF_000732505.1 Cyprinodon variegatus | reverse complement strand
CCAAAGCACTATATAAGTACAGGCCTTTTACCATTATTACAATATTATTGGAAGCACTATGTACACGTTACCTGGACTGAAATAAGTCTAACAGTTCCAGCTGCATGCATTTAGAGATGTCATTCAAATCGTATTTGAATCTACATAAAATGCTCTAGAAGGTAAAGAGGCTCTAATGAGAAAATCTGTATTTTATTTTCCATTTTCTGTAAAAATGACTTAGCTGAAGTCCATGTCTGCTAAGATCCCAAAGCAGAAACACATTACAGGTTATTTAACACAAGTTATAGCATTATGATAATAGTAATCAAAATACTGCATTCTTTCCTGGTACCATGCAGACCTGTTCCTCAGCATTCAGCCTTAAGAACATATCAGCTCTGATGCATAAAGCTTATCATTACTGTAATGATAGAAAAGAGAAAGAGGAACTCGAACCCTGTAAACGGTGATGGGTTTGAGAGTTTTGAACGTGAGGTTTCTGGCCGGTTTGGAGCTGTACTTCCATTTGGATTCCACGAACTTGAGCAGAGCTTCTCGGGCCACGTCCTCCGACACCGACGGGACTCTACAGGAGAACAGAAGAATGGCTCGATGTTCCTCATGTAATTCAGAGCTCTTATCAGATACAAACTGGTTTGGTTTTACCTGATGTTGGGGACTGAAGTGCTCCTGTTGAGTTCAGGTTGGGGGTTATAGGCAGGGGGCGGGGGGTACAACGGCTCTTCATCCTCCGGACCTAAACATCAACACAGGGAGGGGTGTGCTGTACTGTACCGTCATATTAGAAGGCCACTGTTACTGTAACACGATTGTTCCAATACTGTAAGAACCTTCTACTGTATTTCATATTAAGCAGTAAAACGTTCATAATGTTCAAACAACAATTTAGTATGGGAAAAAAGTCAGAATTCTGAGGGAATTAGGCAACTTTCTACGTGCCCAAGGGGTCGCCTCATTAATGGAGCAGCAGAAGGTCATTAAAACAACAGAGCGAGACTCTAAAACAGACATGGCTATGGCTTGATGCTAACATGTTTGTTAGCTGTCAGAATTCTGAGAAAAAAGTCAAAATTCTGAGAAAAAAGTCAGAATTCTGAGAAAAAAAAAGTCAGAATTCTGGGGAAGAAAAGTCAGAATTCTGAGATTAAAGTCAAAATTCTGAGAAAGAAAAGTCAGAATTCTGGGGAAGAAAAGTCAGAATTCTGGGGAAGAAAAGTCAGAATTCTAAGATTAAAGTCAGAATTCTGAGAAAAAAGTCAGAATTCTGGGAAAAAATGTCAGAATTCTGAGATCAGTTAACTTTTTTTTTTTCAGTGGCCCTAATCCTCTTCCGTACTATACAACCTGTCACGCAAGGAACTGTCCTTGCAGCATCTAGGAATGACAGGAGGTCACTATAAAAAATAAAAAAATCCATAGGAAGAATCTATCTTCCTCTTTCTACCTCTTTCCTTACTGATTGCACTTCTCATTTCCACTACTGGCACGATTCCACTTTGGCTTAAATGTCTTTAAGAGATTCACCCAAATCAGCATCAGTCTCAGATTCACCTCCTTTATTATTGCCCTGGTATCCATGTATGTCCTCCAGCCAGCCAGGAGGGGGCGCTGATGGTCCCTCTTCAGGTATGTTGGGATCAAATTTTTCTGAAACACATAAGTATGATGATGGGTCATAGATAGACTTTTCTATGTTTCTGTCCTTCTCTTATAATGTTAACCTAATCAGTCCAAACTGATTCAACACAGAATTATAATCCCCAACTTAAGGTGGAACGATTTTGACAAGAATCAAAATTTTGATTTTTTTTTTTTTAACAACAAAAATTGAGACTGACATTTTTTTATTCATATCACAAGCAAAGATGTTTGTCTCCATGACTTTATTGTTTTTGTGCTGGTAATGCTTCCTTATCCAAAGTACATTGTTGTGTAACTTAATTTCTGTGAGGAAAAGCGCTTCTATCTCACATGCACGGACATGCAAGCCAGCTTCAATACTCCAAAGCCACTTAATGTGTTTTACCGTCCCTCAAAAGGCTAAATGAGAAAATCTGTGTCTAACTTGACCAAAAATCCACTTGAGTCTAACAGTAACGGTCTAATTAAGAAGAAGACGACTGGTTCCCATGGCTCAGCTCTGGTGGGACCTTTAGCAGTTTGGTATCAATCAAAGTCAGACCTGAAATGACAGCATTGGTATGATCCAGTTTCTGTTATAAGGTTATAAAAAAGTTAACTTCAAAAACAGGAAACCTTTGGAGCTATTGTCTCCTCCTGCTGGTCAGCAGCTAAAATAAGATGGGCCATTTCCTCACCAATGTTTTTTTGGGAAACAAGAAGAGTAGTAGAAATGAGAAAAAATCTGCTATTAAGGTAAAGCTCATTTAAGCAGTTAAAAAGCTAGGAGCTGCATAAAATGCACCCTTGAAAAGCAGCCGGCTGCATCATTTGGGGCAGAGCCTTGAGGGTGATGGTGCTTCAACAAGCAATCTGATAACAGAAACCTAGGAGCTACGCTATGAGGTTCGCATCAAGCAGTGACAAAGGCAGGTTTAAAGTCTAAACCACAGATTTTGGTGAAGATTCTCAGTCATCCAGGTCATAGTCATTCCAAAAAAAAAAGCTAAAAAATCAATCCACTGGACTTTTCTCCCAATTTGAAGACTTTTTGCTTCCCAACCAGGAAGATTTTTCAATTCAAAATTTCAGAAATAGTGTTGAGTTTGAGGCTCTATAGAGTGGACCAAAATAAAGCCTTGTTTTGGCTTAGAAAACATGCAAATTGAACCCGATGAGCGGCTCTGCCCCTTTGGTCCATCCCATTACAGGGGAACAGAGCACCTCGCCTATTCAGCCAGGCCAACAATTCCCTTTAACAACCCCCTTTCAGAGACATAGACAGGTTTTATTTATTACAGACTAACAAAGACAAGAAACGACCCCCATTCCAATGTGAATACCAGATTTAAAGTCCGCACACTGCAGAGATATTGGAATCTGAGCTTAAAGGTATAGAAGACAATCTTTTATTTCCGAGTGGATCCTCTAAATAAGTGGTCCTCCTAATTATCAATCATTCTGGTGATATGTTTGCGTAAGGCGGTCCAACGTGCTCGTCCGGTTAGCTATCTTTTTCTGCACATGCGCACTTTCAGGCGTATATATGTGGTGAGCTATGGTTTTAGACCGTCATTGAAGCTCACCTTTCTCACCGTGGTTCTTTGAAACCGAAGTGTATTACGAAGTGTATTAGAAGAAAAGAAAGGCCTCAGAAGAGGCAGATATATCCCAGAATGCTTTGCACAGTATGGGATTTCCTGTCACAGCGGCCGGCTGTTGCCATAGGATTGCTATCTCACAACTACTAACAAAGATGGCGGAGGCACCACGCAGTGAAGGAGGAGATATGTGACCAACAGGGAGCAAAAAGCAGTGATCATCTGTCTGAACGGTCAGTTAACTGAGTTCACTATAAAGTAAATTATATAGTCCCGCTCTATATAGTGATGGAGGGATTTAGGGGTGAGGGTGAACGTTTGGGCACAGGAAGCTTGTATGAGCTATGAGAACAGCAGCATTTCAACAGATGAGAAGAAATGCATGAGGAAAAATGGACTCCTGCACGCTCTCGCACGCGTTTAATAGGCGTTTCCTCTCGGGAGCGGGTACAGGGTGGTGCATTGTGTATTTTTTTAAAGTGGAGAGTGCGGGTCTTTTAAAAAATTTGCGAAAATCCTCGGCAATACCTTTAAATGTCAGCCAAACTCATTTACACAGGGAAAGAAAAAAACTTTTACATAAATCAAACATTATTCTCCACATATCTGAATACGTAACCATTAAAACACAAATTTTCATTAATTTCAGACAGAGATATTCACATGTTTATATTATATTAAACTGCGCTTCCAATTTTTACCTCTGAGCACGGAGCAGCCGGCTTGCTCGGACTCGCGATGATTAATGGGATACCCAATGCTATGTGGGAAAGGCTGGACCCGCCCTTCAATACGAGCAAAAGGAAGGCTGCATTTGTCAACCGCATAATGAGGAGCCTTCCAATCCGAACAGGCATTGGCGCCGAACTATGATGTAATCGACCGACAAATCTGACCTTTGAAGGTTGCAGCTACTGAATTCATACTCAGCAACAGAGTAATGGGAGCAACTAGTTATCATGTAAACGGATGACTGGACATATGGACAGATGAAAGGATTGATATGTTTTCCTGTACTTCCATGTCCTCGCCATAGATTTGATGCTAAGTATCTAAAAACATTCATTTTTTTCTCTGTAATATTGCAAGTTAACTATTGGAAAGGTAATCTGATCTCTCTGCAGTTCTCCTAAGCAATGCTGAAGCACCAGGTGCTTATTTGCATCCATCCATTTTCTATCATGCTTATCCCTAGAGGGGATGGCTATAGCATTGACCATTTGGGCATGTGAAACAAAATATCTTAGCGATTTTATATTTTGCTCCCAACATACAGTCGCTACCTTAAATCATTCTACCAAAGCTGACCTTTTTTTTTCTCCTTTTTTTTCTCCTTTAAATTACATTATACAAAAATAAAAAAAAATGAAATGTGCTACTTTGAAATACTAGATATTATTTCAATCATCCAATCTGTGAGGTGACTTCAATTTAAAAGGCAAAAATGATCAAGCAGTGAAACATCCATTGTTGCTTTTGAATCATTTTTCACAACAAACAATGAAGATACAACAGTGATATTACAGTTTAAATTAAGAGTATATATGTAACCAAAAAGATCTGCATCATATCCTGTGTCAGAACTGCTGTATATCTGAAGCTGTATATCTGAGATGCATGCTTTATATCTCCAGGAAGAACATAGATCCAAACCATTAAAGATAAATAAGAAGAATGTTTCTTAAAGTAGCTGCATGTTATCGTCGTTAACTCAAGTTTAAATAACTTAATCTGTTTTCAATCAGATTTTACACAACAGGATAATTATGTTGCCCCAAAGCAAACACTAGCACCGCCTCCTCTGACTGTTTTTCAGCTTGTTGGGTTTCTTCACCCATTGGCAGATAAAAATACAAGCGGAGTCAGAAGCCGTAAGGCTCCCTGTAAACAATACCTCTGGCTGAGGGATAAAAATATAAGCGCAAAGGTGTTTCCCCACATAGATCCTAGCCTAGATGGATGGAGAGTAAGAACGGCGGGAGGGAGGGAGGGAGAGTTAGAGTCATTATTAAAACAACAATCAGGGAGGGAGCGTGAGAACAAACACGACTACAGAAGCTATAACGACTTTAAACACTAAAAGCATGTGGAACCCTGAGAACTTAACATAGATCCTGTACGGTTTAAACACCAACTACAGTCAGAAAGACATTAGATCTGTTTTTATGGTTGTTTATCTAATGTGTCACTGGGGTGTCCTGTAGTTTACTGGTGACCTGCTGGTTGATGGATGGATGGATGGATGGATGGATGGATGGATGGATGGATGGATGGATGGATG
>NW_015150877.1:695478-697510 GCF_000732505.1 Cyprinodon variegatus | reverse complement strand
GTGCAGCAAATAGACTGATCCAATATGGTGGACACTGAACGGGGGGAGCTGAGACACACTTAATACTATAAGCGTTCTGATGGCATTTTAGAGAAAACATAATGAATGTGCACAAATAAGGAATAGTTGTATTAACTATACATGTAAACAGAGTTTTATGGGTTTTATGGAACTTTGGGCCCTAGGCAACTGCCTAGTATTGCCTAATGTGTTGCCTACTCTGTACACACAGTCATAGCAGACAAACCACAACATGCACATCTATTGCACACATTTTTTTTTCATATACAGATCCTTATTTAGAATCTCCTCAAAGACCAGGCCTGATGTGTAGTGGAAAACCAAACTACACATCATCCTGAAAACACCATTCCCATAGTGAAACATGGCAATGGCAGCATCATGTTGTGGGGACAGTTCACTTTAGTAGCAACAATAAAATGGGGAGAGTTTTTGGGGAAACGCATGGAGCTAAATCCAGGACTAGAAGACCTGAGGATAGGATGGAGTTACACCTTCCAGCGGGAATGCAAATACAAGCCACACTTTTCAGATTTATATTTCCACAAAATGTTATGAAATGTGTAGCATTTATAACAAGAAACTGTTTCCTACTGATATTGCCAAAAAATAAACCTTGATACTTCAAGGTTTGAAATTTTAATGTGAAAAAGTTTTACAACAAAACATCCTTCCACTTAATCTTTATAGTGACCAGAGTCCCCGGGATCTATCTACAGTAAATAATTAACTAACATTTGGTAATAAAACAGGAAGATCATCAACTGTTTGTTTTCTGTTTTCATATCTAAAACAAATGTTTGGATTCCTCTGAAATAATCTGAGTTTAGCTGATAGGTTTAGGATCCCAGGCATCAGAATTAAATTTATAGGCATCTATTTATAGACATTGTATGTTATTTTTTTAGAAAAATATGTAGGAATAATACATTCATTTTGAATTTATTAGTCATTTTATATTTCCTAAGCTGTTATGAAACAGTTTAAATTGCTCCTGTAGCTCTTTATTCTGATTGGTTAACCTCTAAGTGTTGACTCAGTGACTCTAAGCCCCGCCCACAATACTTTGATAATTAGTTTAAATTTTTTTGAGCAGTTATTTCAAATATAAAGGTTAAGCTTTTAAATGATCCTTCACTAGTGATGAATAAACAAATTTTTTTTATTCATCATTAGTTTTTAAATTTTATAAACAAAGAACAGATAAACAGAAAAAGAACAATATGTTCTAATTTACACATTTAAAGTATTAAAATGTACAGATTAAATTAAAGACTATAAATAACACTGCATAAAATATAAAGATGTTTATATAAGTTTTTAGTAAATATGTGTGTAATAACTAGTTAACTAACTAATGTAAATACTATGAGTGATTTAGTATTTATTTATAAATGAAATAATTTAGTTACTTTTATTAAATGATGGTGCTGTTAGTAACTTTGCTGCTAAAAACAGATTAATTTATTAACAGAATTAATTAATTACAGAGTAATTGGTTACTGTCTGCATTGCCTGAGGGTAAAAACTTTTAGTTTGTTCTAAAGTAGAATCTATACTCTAGTTTATTCTACTGGTTCTATATCTGGACTGGTTCTCCTGGAATCCCGGCTGGCAGCATGTTTTTCTTTTTAACAAAAAAATAAATCAGATATAAATGGCATTTAATCTTCTGACCCAGTTCAGTTCGGAAAAGGAAAAACTAACAGAGGCGATGGTTGGAAACTTCAGATCAAGTTTCAAACGTTAAAGTTTGGCGTCAGAATAAAAGCCTTAAACCAACTCACCGAGGTCTTCGTCCATCTCGTCCATTTTTTCTGATGGACCTGCCCAGAACGCAAATAAACCTCCGCCAAGAAGGAAAACAACAAGATAAAGTAAAGCTGCGCAGAAACATGACTCTTCCGGTTAGACCTTTCACAATAAAGCTCTGTGAGGGCAGCTGCTTAGAGAGCGAAACATAGGGAGGTAGGGGCTGGTATGGGCTCTATGCACAGCTCCACTACTTCCT
>NW_015150877.1:692907-694848 GCF_000732505.1 Cyprinodon variegatus | reverse complement strand
ACAGCCCATGAATTCGAACACAGCCCATGAATTCGAACACAGCCCATGAGAACCGTTGTACCGCTGCAAGGCTTCTATGGGATCTATTGGAATGTGAGGAATGGGATTCATTCATTGAATTCTGTTAACACTGTAGCACCACAAGGGGGAGCTGTCCTCAAAGATGTGGAGATCATCAGACAGAAATAACAGCGACTGAAACCTGAACAAGCAAAGCTTTTATTAAGTCTGAACTCTCATTGTTTACCTATTTATCTGGGATTTTGCTACATTATCCTGAAGTCGACAAGAGAACTGCTATAAATTGTTTATGTTTAATAAAAAAAAAACAGAAAATAGGTTTTTGGATACAGAGAAATAACAAATGTGTTTTTTTATAAGAGTAGCATATAATTACAACTATAAGTTAGAAATTAAAGAATTTAAGTACATTTAAGTACCTTTAAAATATATATTTTTTATTTGTCGTAGAGATCCTGAACTCTCAGTGCTTCTGATTATGGTAGAATGACTGACTTAGAGGACTTTAAGGAGCTCAGAAGTCAGTTTTCTTAATACTTTAAGAGAAAATGGGTCCCTGGGGGCCAACAAATGGCCCCTCACTCTCACACTCAGCTGCCAGCCTGATCAGTTCACAGTTCATTTATTTAAACATTTAATCTCAGATCATAAAGGCCTGATCAGCTGCAGAAACAAGACAAAAATCATCACTGATCTGAAATAATGTTAAATGCAGGTGAAATGTGATCCCTCTTTACTTCTGCTGCTGTTTATTCTGGGGTAACTTTGGGGGAAAATTTTACTGGAAGAATAAAGCTTGTCTTTATTCTCCTGCTGACGCCTTTACTGCACCTCAGAGTCACAGTTCAGAAAAAAGGTGAAACACTAAAATGAGAAAATATCGTATGTTCAAGAAGAGCAAGTAAAGACTTGAGGCATAAACTATGAACTTTATGCAGATGGGATTTAAAGTTTGAATTTTAATAGTTAGGACTTACTGAAGACATTGGAGGTGAAATAAATGTCTACAGCTGCATCAGATGACTAAATCTTTTTTATCATATATCTGGATATTTTTAAACCTCATTTCAGAATGTTTAGATGAGTGAATTTGTTTATTAAAGTTAAACACATTCACCTTTTTTACCTCTTATCCTCATTTTCTTCATTTCTCTACATTTAAAGCTGCTTCCTGCTTCCATTTCGCTTCAGTTTCTTCAATATGGCCCATAGTTGTACAGCTCTTTATTAAATCTGAGGATGTCCAAGCAGTTCTAATAACAATAAAATGTTTTTTGGGAACTGCTGTTTATTATGAGCTGAGATGGTTCACACATCCAATGACCGAGGCCCAGCAGAGACTGGACCTCCAGGAGCAACTCAACCTTCCAGAGGAGCAGGTTGCCATTTTCTACACAACAATCAGTCGGTTGTCTGTTCATCCATCACTTCACTGTTTGGCTCATCTTTAAAACAGAACAGGTCCAACCTGCATCTGATAAAGATGATGAGGTTTGACCTTCCTTCCATCCAGGACCTGTACAGCTGGAAGGTTAAATACAGGAAAACTAAACTCTCTGCTGAGCCACATATTCTGGACACAGACTGTTCAGACCTATAACTCTATCCTGGCAGTATGGGTTCCTGTCGCTATGCCTCCATCCTCTCTGCCACCATCCCTGGTCCAATGGGTAATACTTTAGCTGACCTGTCAGCCTACATGGTCCTCTGTTGTTCACCTTCACACATGTATAAAATCTTCCAACCTCAGGGAAAGTTTGGTCCTCTTTTCGGTCCAACAGAGCTTATGTTCTGCTTCTTCAAAACATTCTTTGCATCTTTTCTGATTTCTTTTCTCTCATTAGCACGCAGACGAACATAGAGTCCAATACCAGTTTTTAAAAATCTTATATTTTCAATTATTTCGATGAAAACAGTTCA
>NW_015150877.1:690242-691712 GCF_000732505.1 Cyprinodon variegatus | reverse complement strand
ATGACAGATCCCCATTTAAAAAATATGCATCAGAAATCATCTAATGTGAGCTAAACTGCACTGAAAAAATAAAAAATAAAGCAACTATTTCTGGCATTTTCTTCATCATATTTTTTTCATGTAAAGATAGAAGGACATAAAACAATTGTGTTAAAGTAACACAAGTTTTTTTTTTCAGTGTGAATCAAATGTAAAACCACACCAAAAAAAGCACAAAAAAAAAACAGCAATCCCTGCACTGAAAAAATAAAAAATAAAGCAACTATTTCTGGCATTTTCTTCATCATATTTTTTTTCATGTAAAGATAGAAGGACATAAAACAATTGTGTTAAAGTAACACAAGTTTTTTTTTTCAGTGTGAATCAAATGTAAAACCACACCAATAAAAGCACAAAATAAAAACAGCAATACCTGCACTGAAAAAAAAAAATGCAACCGTTTTTTGGCATTTACTTAATCATATTTGGTTACTTTAACACAAGTGTTTCATGTTAGGAAAGGACATAAATCAATTGTGTTAAAGCAACTAAATGTGATTAAGTAAATGCCAAAAGCATTATTTTTTTCATTGTGAATATAATTGAACTGATCTAAAATGCTTATTTCTAGTCCTAACAATCATAAATCACTGAACTGAATTGATTGAGAAAATAAAAGAACTAAATTTTACCAACCTAAACCAAACCAGGAAAGAAAAAAACAACGAACGGGCTTAAACCTGAATTAATAAAACTAAGGCTAAACCAAACTAAACGGAGGGACAATTCGTTTTCTGTTTCGAGACCAGAATTTCCGAGCAGTCCTTGAACGCAGCAGAGGCAGATAGAAGCTGCGGATGAAGAAGCGCTCTCAGTTAGTTTATAACGGCAGAAGAGTTCAGGTGGAACATCACCAAATTGCGCGGTGCCTCCAGGATCCGTCCTGCTTCTACCTGAGCTCAGATAAACCAAGAGATCCTCCTCAGACTCAGGAACCTTCTGACCGGTGAGTTTAAACAGCCAAACGGCTGAGATGCGCTTCCTGACGCGCTGCAGGCGCACCGCAGCTTCACACAGCTGGGATTTATTATTCATCTGCTGTTCAACTTGACTTAATAAGTTTATCCTGAATTAATATTTGATTTAGAATGAATGAATGTTTCCTCTGATGCATCTTTGGGTTAATCAGAGTTAAACATCTCTGAAGGTTGAATGTTCTGTTTTTCCAGGAGCTTCTAGTTCTGTTGGTGGTTTTAATGTTTCTGAAAGTTTTTCCTATGATAACATTGGAAAGATGATGATTCTTATCATGGACACTTTAAATGATCCTTGAAGCTCCAGAGTCACTGAGGATCCTCTGTGATCACCATGGTTTCATCAGAGAGGGTTACATCTGCTCTCCTCTCTGTCAGATTCATTCTTAAGGCAGATTTTCTTCATTTAAATCTGATTTTTCAATAAGATCAACTGGTTTGTATCAAGAGGATTAGG
>NW_015150877.1:684803-689138 GCF_000732505.1 Cyprinodon variegatus | reverse complement strand
TTAATCTCAGAATTCTGACTGAATTCTGACAATAAAAAAGTCAGAATTCTGATAAAAAAGTCAGAATTCTGCGATTAAAGTCAGAATTCTGAGAAAAAAGTAAAAACTCTGAGAAAAAAATCAGAATTATGACTTTAATCTCAGAATTCTGACAATAAAAAGTCAGAATTCTGAGAAAAAAGTCAGAATTCTGATATTTTTTTTTCCCTCAGAATTCTGACTTTTTTCCAATACTAAATAGAAATAAAATTTAAAAATCAGTTAACTTTTTTTTTTCCACTGGCCCTAATCCTCTTCCGTAGGTTTGTTCTTAGATAGAAAACTTTGAATCAATTTGACATGATGATCTGCTGAATTGTGTAAAGTGCCTTGAGATGACGTGTTGTGAATTGGAGCTATATAAATAAACTGAATTGGATTTTTGAGTATTTAGGGAACATTTTAAAACCACACATCTGATCTGTTTAGATGTGAAATATCCCTTTTTCAGATGTATTTTCTGATGTGTTTGATGAACCTGCAGCAGATTGATTAAAGCAGGATCAGAGTCCCTGTGTGACGCGGCTTTGGGGGAAACCTCCCCTCATTGTCTCGGCCTTTCCTGTTCTGGAGGTCAGCATCACCCCCTCTGCCCTGCAGTGTGACTGCTGCTTCCTGCCTTCTCTGGGTTGTTTTCCTCTCAGCCTTGTGTCATTGTGTTACCTCAGAAACAGCTGTTTACTGCTGCAGGAGACCATCAGCAGGGTTATAAACTGGAAAACCACAGAATAGATCATGTTTGCAGACAAATCTGATTCGGAGTGAAGCCCTGAAGGCATCACGCTGTGTGCAGGAGAGCAAATCTCTAGGCGAACAGAACAACGTGCAGAACTATGCAGAGGATGAATTATGTGAGATTGTCATTGCTGCTTTGTCCGTGCACCTGTTTTTGTTTTGGACCTTCTTTGTTGTCCCAAGATCTTCAGCAATTGTGTCATTAATGATGTAAAAATCTGTAGAAATATCAACTTATAATTATTAGATAATTACATTATCACATTTTTTTCCTACTGACTTGCTGGGTGTGTGGAGAGCCTCTGGCTGCAGTTTGCATCAGTGCATATGTGTGTGTGTGTTTGCATGTTGGGTATGTCAGGCAGGCTTGGCTCCTGTCAGGATCATGATGAATTAGTTTTAAAACAATCATGGATGAAGCTTCTGTCTCACTGGCAAAAGCTTGAAACGTTTCTCAAAGACCAAGGAGCTCTAAGATCTGGAAACACTAAACGTTAGGCGACGATGAACCTGAAGGTCTCTGAGGTTTCTGGCTGCTTATCACAGCAGCTCAAGCACTTAGCATGGTGAGCGCCTGAGGAGTCGGCATACGGGGTTAGTGGGAGTAAAGAAGCCAAAGCTTTATTCAATTCAATTCACTTCAGTTTATTTATATAGCGCCAAATTCACAACACATGTCATCTCAAGGCACTTTACAGTTCAACCAGATCATCCAGTCAGATTGATTCAAAGTTTTCTATCTAAGGAAAACCAGTTGGTTGCATCGACTCATTGACTCTTCTGCAATCCCTCACACTAAGCATGCTTGTAGCGACAGTGGAGAGGAAAAACTCCCTTTTAAGAGGAGTTTTTCCTGTTATTTGTCTATGAATAGTTGCAGCACAAACACATAATCTGTAACCCATGGGGAACTAATTCAGTGAAACGCAAACAGTGTCCAGAAGATTTATTTCACTTTATTACACCTCATGTGTAACTGAAGACAATATATAAAATAAAAACCAGACATAACAATAAAGAATAATAATGATTAATACATTCAAGTCGTTTATTATAAAGTCAAAAATAGAAGCTTAAATTTTCCACCTTTGTCTCACACATATTTACCATCTTAATACTCAAGCTAATACATTTAGTAATATGTAAATAATTGTAGCTGATTTTATAAAATGGGTCTTACATTGAAGTGCAATTGTTTTTTTTTTTTATTGAAATTTTTGCTACGGAAGAAAAACTAAAATATGTTGTATTCCGAATTTAGCTTTTTGACATTAAATTGTGATTTTTAAACTGCAGCAGTAGTAAAGTTCAGACTGAAACCAGGAAACACCTCCTTTCCTCATGATTCCCCCTTTCTTTATCATTCCTCCTATCCATATGATTCCTTCTCTCCTTATTGTCATGGTTTTGTTCATGTTTTATCTCCGAGTTTTCATTGGTGTTATTTTTCATTCTTGTTTTTCTAGGTATTTTTGATTGTTTTTAAATTCTAAGATATTTCTTGTTTGCCCTCTTGTGTCAGTCTCCTTCTCCTAGCTCCCTTCTTGTCTCCTCTGTTCACACCTGCTCCCAATCTGCTAATTATCCTGGTCTTTGTTTCTCTCTCCCATATATCCTCCTCCTGCTCAGTCACTCTTTGCTGGTTTTTCATCATTACTTTGTCTCCTTCTTGTTGTGAGTATTCCTGGTTTTCAGCATTTTTGGGGATTTTTTGAGGATTTATGATTTTGGATTTTTGCTTCTGTTGAACTTTTGTCATTAAACCTTCAGGTAACCACCTCAAGCTCATGTATCTGCATTTGGGTCCTACTCACCTCCCTCTGTGACACTTATGATGCCTCCTCTCCTCGTGATTCCCCCTTTCTTTATCATTCCTCCTCTCCTTATGATGCCTCCTGCACCTGAAGCCTCGATATGGCAGAAAATCAGCTTTTTTTTTTTTTGCACAGACCGCAGGAAAGGAAACAGGATCAACCAAACAGTGAGTTTTACTCATAGGCTCAGATGTTTTGAAAAACGTCCAGTTTTGGATCTGAATCATATTTCGTTTAAAATAATCTTTAAATTTCATCGCTAGAAGTTTAAGATTTTAAGGACTATGAGCTGATCTTCCCATTAGGGCTGCCACAAATGATCCTTTTGGTAATTATTTCATCTGTCGATATTTTTTCCAATTAATCCATTAAGAATTTAATAGCAAAAGGCTCTAGATAGAAACTAATCACACACAGAAATGTATTTTCATCTTAAATGAGAAGACTCTATATACTGTAAGTTTTATAATTTTGGCATAATGTGTGAGCTATGGGTTGGAGAACAGAGGTTTTTGCTTATAAATATTAATGATGAATTAATCTTCACTCTTCAAGATTTAGGAGGAGTTTAAATAAAGGTCAGATTTGTTACTATTTTAGACAATCAATTGTGATCATTTGGAAAACTTGCGAGTGGAATATAACAAGACTTTAAAAGGTTATGTACCGGTAAATAAAAGATGTAAAAACAAAAAATGAACTGCGAATCCCAGCATATATGGGCAGTGAACTGACCTCCACCAATCTGGTGTTGGTGAGAAGAAAGAAGGCAGACAGGCTGGTGCCAGAGGAGCAAACAGGAAATGAACATGTCTGCTGATATTTCTGTATCATCTCACATCAAGTCATGTGAACTAAACGGTTATTCAGACAATTACTTTACCTGAGTTAAAACGTGTTGGAGTTTGTCCCATTTTCCAATATACTTAATAAGGTTAATAGATCATCAATCTCAGTTTCAGCTCACAGACACTAAAGCTTTTATTGTTAAGACCTCCACTTCCTTGAAACATTGAATGGCTTTGCTGGCAGCAGGTTTCTATAAATTTAAAGCAAAATGCATCAACAGATCAGTTAATTAATCTGTTTAACCTTCAAATATTCATGGTATTCCTCCTGCTTTCTTCATGGATACGTCATGGAGTTGATCTCTTCCCATGAACTGAGCCGTGGATGAGATAATTACCCAGCAATGCTTCCTAATATCAGTTTCCACGCCGCTCTGACAGTTCCTTTTGGCTGCTTGCAGTGTATTTGTCTTGGACACAGTAGGAAGTCGTTGCACGGCACTTTGCGTCTCCTCGGCTGTTTTTCTCCAGGCCGTCCTGCGGCTCTCTGCTCTTCCTCCTTCCATGTCGCCGTAGAGGAATTTGACAGAGGATGAACTTTTCCTGCTCTGACAGAACAATCATAAATGATCCAGAAGTCATCAGGATCTGCAGCTTCTCCAGGCTGGTTGCTGGATGTTTCTTCATCCTGCTGCTGAGTTAACGTCACATCATAAAAATCAGACGGGCTGAAAACTAAACAGACACCCACATGAAATATGCAGACATACTGATGCTGAAGAGCCCAGAAAAACATCCTTCTAATCTTCGTCTCCAGATGTTACATCATTCATTAAGTCCCGCTCCTCTTCCAGCTCATAGCTAAGAGATAGATGTTTCATGTTCGTGTTTGGCTGTGACTCCATCCTGGAGAGAAATATCAGCTGTGCTGCTGCCATCAACACCTTTGTTTATAGATG
>NW_015150877.1:677237-683242 GCF_000732505.1 Cyprinodon variegatus | reverse complement strand
TATCACCAGAATGATTGACAGTTAGGAGGACCACTTATTTTGATGATCCACCCAGAAAGAGAACATCCTCCACTATACCTTTAATTTAAGATTTTTTTTAACCATGGTCCTTATTTCAAATAGCTAAAACAAACAAACAAAATAAATCTATAATTTTTGAATATAGACTGATAGTAAAGGCTTACATCGTGATATGTTTTTCAGCCATAATGACTACTGCCATGGTTTTCTATGGGTTAAGAGACGTCGCTGCTTCAACAAATCTGGTTTAAATCAGTACATGACGATGAAATCACATTCTTTAAGCTCTAGTTCTATAGAAACAGTCTCAACAGTCTCCTGCAATGTTAAGAGGACTCCCTGGTCCAACACATGTGAGTTAAATGCCTGAATTATATGTTATGTATCCAGTCAATCTCAGCAAAACTCTGCCTAAACTTGATCTTTTAACACTTTTTAGACAAGTTTCCATTTTTGATCACTTCCATACACTTACAATTGACACCTCAGTGAGGTCTAGAAGCACAAGATCTATATCTAGCCATTCAGTAAAGATCCTGCTACATGGCTGTATATCTTATTTTGGCATTCGACCAATTAGATGAGCCCTTGGATAATATATTACCTACTGCAGAATTAATTTGGAAAAAAAAGTTTAGAAAAAAGGTAAAAAGCTAATTGAAAAGTTAAAAAGTAAAGGTAAAAAATGAATAAGCCTAGTTAACAATTATATTCAGGTTAATAAACTAAAAAATGTAAGTTCCAATATAAACATTAATACCTCTAAGGTTATGTTGTACCAAAAATAAAAACATGTTTCTTTCACTCTCAGTGTTTTTCATTAATTTCTTATAGAAGCACTTTTATTATTTTTCTTAATATATTCGGGTTTTTACATTGACATTAATTTTTACCATCAAAATATCCATATTTTCTTAATGTTACAAAGGTAATAAGGTCTTGTCCTGGATTACAATAACTCTATTGGTTTGAAATGTTGATTTTCAAAGTGCTTTTCACTGAGTGCCCTAGAACGATCTAATTCAGGTGTTGAAGCAGAGATGACTCTAAAATTGGCAGCACAGTTGTCCTCAAGGACAAGACCCCTGTGACCTAAAGCCTGCAGGTCGGTGTTCTGTCAGCTCAGCATCCCTATAGTCAATACGCATGCGCAAGACGTCAGATTTCTGTTTATCCCTTTAGTTTTGTACGAAAAATAGACTTTAAACTACCTTGACGGGCGTGTATCCATTTAGTCATGTTTTTAAAAAAACAAACAATTTAAGGTGAGATCGCCCTACGCTTCAAATAACACCAAAAAGTAAGTAATTCAATAATTTTTTTGTCCAGGACTACAGGATGCATGCCCGTTGAGGTAGTTTAAAGTTAATTTTTGCACAAAACTAAAGGAATAAACGGGAATTGACAATGGGTATGCTGGTCTGATGGGGTATGCTCATCTGACAGAACAGCGGCGAGTTGTAGAGGTCAGGGTTTGGGTCTTCTGCTCTTCTGCTCGAGTTGCAAGTTGGAAACTTTGGTTAAAGGTTTATGAAATCATCCAGAAAAGGACGGTTTAAGGCTGGTTTAAAACGACGTGATTTAGATGAAGGTTTAGATTTTTACAGATTGAACAAACATCCAGATAAGCAGTTTAAAGGAAAGAGGAGTCATGTGTTCACGCTGTGGGAGTGACTCAGCGTGACTCGTCTGTCCGTTCGCTGCCGTGGAAGTGCGTGCTGTTTTTTTTCTTTTCTGGTCCATCCTGCAGCCGCTGTTTGTTCTCAGGAGCAGAGTAGATGCAGAACAAGTGTTTTTGTTGTTTTTCCTTCCGCTGCAGCCGTTTCCTGATTGTGTGAACAGGGTCAACATGATGGGGTCAGGAAAAACAACAGCTCCTCTTTATTAGCCTGTTTTATTGTCTTCATCATACATGAGAAATAACTGCAGAAAATGGAAAGAAAACTGCAGGAGAAATTTGATTTTTTTTTTTTTTTTTTTCTCTGGGTAAATATTTGCTTTACAGAAGCTTCCATGAATAGAAACATGTGGCTGGTTTGATCTCAGAGGCTCTGGGTAACAGTTGGTTTTTATATTCATTCCAGTATCAAAGTCAAAAAGCTGCAGGGAGCTTTTCTTTCTTTTTTTTTCAACAGTTCACCGCCATCAAACAGCTGAAGTATTGAAAAAACTCTAAATCACGTCACAGACCCTGCATCACACTGACAACACCAAACCACAACACTGCAAAATTGCATTTAATGCTCTTAACTTCCATATCAACT
The DNA here is from genome assembly GCF_000732505.1 of Cyprinodon variegatus. Classification (NCBI taxonomy): domain Eukaryota; kingdom Metazoa; phylum Chordata; class Actinopteri; order Cyprinodontiformes; family Cyprinodontidae; genus Cyprinodon; species Cyprinodon variegatus. The sequence goes on along the minus strand of NW_015150877.1, from coordinate 680,957 downwards.
GTATATTTGATCACTGCTGCACTTTAAGAAATGGAAATGTCCTGAGAGCTGTACAAAATAAGTTTTCGTTTTGTATAGTCTGAGAACTGAGCACTGTCAGCTACAGACAGGAAACAGGGAGAAAAAAACAACTTATTATTCCAACAAGTTTTGTTCCAAATCAAGTGCAAATTACTGAGCGTGCTCAGAAGGTCTGAGCGACACACATACAGAGCGGGTCGGACCACCCAGTCGGGCTTACATCAGTGTCTCAGCCTCAGAGGACACAACAGCTGAGCGACGAGCCGTTCCTTCATCAGCTGAGGAGGTGCTGCTTGGGGTCAAAGGTCAAGGCTTGCACAGGCCCCCTGGGGGCCAGAACACTGGAGGGAATTGACTTTGAAATGTCCCTTTGAGACCGAGAGAAATCGCTTCTTTTAGAGGCGACATTGATGAGGAAAGAATCTCAGTTGTTGGAGCGAAATAATTCCTGTTGTGCATCTATGCAAACATTTCTCTGCTGAAAAGGATCAGGCTGGTATGAAGGCGAATAGAATCCTTTAAAGGAAAAGTCNTGACGTGTGTTGTGAATTGGCGCTATAGAAATAAACTGAATTGAATTGAATTTTGTTTGAAATATTCATTTTGATTCTTCTTCCAGTTCTTGCCCTGCTTTTCTTCTCTGTATTTAAACTCATTTGGTTCCTGCTCTAGTTATTTAGGTTCCTCTTCGTAAATTTTCAGTGTAGTGACAGTTGTTTCCCTTCCAATGTCCTCAGCCTGTCCTGTCTGTTTTTTTTTGCTGACTGTCTCATGTTTTGGAGTTTATTCTGGGAGTCTTCATTTGCCTCATAAAGTGTGTTTCTGCAGATGTTTTTATTAATGATAGGCAGCATCTGTGTGAAATCTGATCAATGCTGCATCTGAAATGGGTTAAATGTCGCCGTTCATCAAATTCGACCAACTTCCTGGAGGTAAAACTAAATGAAATCAATTATCAAGAGAAAATAAAATCAAATAACATCAACATTAACAGAAAAGATTTTAGAAAATAGTTTACAGAAGCAGCCATTCAAAGTGGCCCTTCCCAGTCAAAAGCCAGCCGGATGGCGGCAAAATCCCCTCCAACTGCTAGCCATTGACCTTCTCCTGGGCGTCCATATTTTTTTACTCTGACTCCACCCTTTCACTGAATTACAGGGTCTGACCAGGAGATAAGGCTTCTCTATAGATCTGTCCACAAAAAATGTGAATGGCTACTACAGTAGTCTCAAACTCTCACAGCCAAGCAAAGTAAAATTGCTGCAGTTTCAAAGGTCAAACCAACTTAAAACTAAAGTGGAATTTTTTTCCCGCGAATTTCTGAAAAGACCCGCCCTCTCCAACAAAAAATGCACATGCACATTCCTGTACCTGCTCCCGAGAGGAAACGCCTATTAAACATGTGCGAGAGCGTGCACGAGCCCATTTCTCCTCGTGCACGATCTGTTTGAAGATTGCTGTCTGCATCGTTCATACAAGCTTTCCTTCCAAAAGATAATTTGCAATTTTTCAACTATGTCAGACTCACCACAGGTAAGGGAAATTGGGGACGAGGACGTAGGACGGCCTTACGTAAACATATCACCAGAATGATTGACAGTTAGGAGGACCACTTATTTTGATGATCCACCCAGAAAGAGAACATCCTCCACTATACCTTTAATTTAAGATTTTTTTTAACCATGGTCCTTATTTCAAATAGCTAAAACAAACAAACAAAATAAATCTATAATTTTTGAATATAGACTGATAGTAAAGGCTTACATCGTGATATGTTTTTCAGCCATAATGACTACTGCCATGGTTTTCTATGGGTTAAGAGACGTCGCTGCTTCAACAAATCTGGTTTAAATCAGTACATGACGATGAAATCACATTCTTTAAGCTCTAGTTCTATAGAAACAGTCTCAACAGTCTCCTGCAATGTTAAGAGGACTCCCTGGTCCAACACATGTGAGTTAAATGCCTGAATTATATGTTATGTATCCAGTCAATCTCAGCAAAACTCTGCCTAAACTTGATCTTTTAACACTTTTTAGACAAGTTTCCATTTTTGATCACTTCCATACACTTACAATTGACACCTCAGTGAGGTCTAGAAGCACAAGATCTATATCTAGCCATTCAGTAAAGATCCTGCTACATGGCTGTATATCTTATTTTGGCATTCGACCAATTAGATGAGCCCTTGGATAATATATTACCTACTGCAGAATTAATTTGGAAAAAAAAGTTTAGAAAAAAGGTAAAAAGCTAATTGAAAAGTTAAAAAGTAAAGGTAAAAAATGAATAAGCCTAGTTAACAATTATATTCAGGTTAATAAACTAAAAAATGTAAGTTCCAATATAAACATTAATACCTCTAAGGTTATGTTGTACCAAAAATAAAAACATGTTTCTTTCACTCTCAGTGTTTTTCATTAATTTCTTATAGAAGCACTTTTATTATTTTTCTTAATATATTCGGGTTTTTACATTGACATTAATTTTTACCATCAAAATATCCATATTTTCTTAATGTTACAAAGGTAATAAGGTCTTGTCCTGGATTACAATAACTCTATTGGTTTGAAATGTTGATTTTCAAAGTGCTTTTCACTGAGTGCCCTAGAACGATCTAATTCAGGTGTTGAAGCAGAGATGACTCTAAAATTGGCAGCACAGTTGTCCTCAAGGACAAGACCCCTGTGACCTAAAGCCTGCAGGTCGGTGTTCTGTCAGCTCAGCATCCCTATAGTCAATACGCATGCGCAAGACGTCAGATTTCTGTTTATCCCTTTAGTTTTGTACGAAAAATAGACTTTAAACTACCTTGACGGGCGTGTATCCATTTAGTCATGTTTTTAAAAAAACAAACAATTTAAGGTGAGATCGCCCTACGCTTCAAATAACACCAAAAAGTAAGTAATTCAATAATTTTTTTGTCCAGGACTACAGGATGCATGCCCGTTGAGGTAGTTTAAAGTTAATTTTTGCACAAAACTAAAGGAATAAACGGGAATTGACAATGGGTATGCTGGTCTGATGGGGTATGCTCATCTGACAGAACAGCGGCGAGTTGTAGAGGTCAGGGTTTGGGTCTTCTGCTCTTCTGCTCGAGTTGCAAGTTGGAAACTTTGGTTAAAGGTTTATGAAATCATCCAGAAAAGGACGGTTTAAGGCTGGTTTAAAACGACGTGATTTAGATGAAGGTTTAGATTTTTACAGATTGAACAAACATCCAGATAAGCAGTTTAAAGGAAAGAGGAGTCATGTGTTCACGCTGTGGGAGTGACTCAGCGTGACTCGTCTGTCCGTTCGCTGCCGTGGAAGTGCGTGCTGTTTTTTTTCTTTTCTGGTCCATCCTGCAGCCGCTGTTTGTTCTCAGGAGCAGAGTAGATGCAGAACAAGTGTTTTTGTTGTTTTTCCTTCCGCTGCAGCCGTTTCCTGATTGTGTGAACAGGGTCAACATGATGGGGTCAGGAAAAACAACAGCTCCTCTTTATTAGTCTGTTTTATTGTCTTCATCATACATGAGAAATAACTGCAGAAAATGGAAAGAAAACTGCAGGAGAAATTTGATTTTTGTTTCATTTGATGACAGCAAGGAACTAAAGCGACGCAGACGCTGTGCATCCAAGATGAGTTTTTAAAGTTACACAACATGCATAAAAACCAACAGTTAAACTCTGTAAAGATACTGAAGCGGAAATACGTTAA
>NW_015150877.1:665655-675615 GCF_000732505.1 Cyprinodon variegatus | reverse complement strand
GTTCAGCCTGGGTTTACATTAAACTGTTCTCATGTCTTAAAGGTAGGCAGTGGAAGTCCAGACCTAGACCTAGTAGAGAATCTGTTGACCTGAACTCTGATGTCATAGATGCTCTACATCTAAGCTTATTAACGTATTTCCGCTTCAGTATCTTTACAGAGTTTAACTGTTGGTTTTTATGCATGTTGTGTAACTTTAAAAACTCTGAAATGTTTCTTTGCTGACCGTACTTCTTTAAAACAAACCATCTTGGATTCACAACATCTGCGTCGCTTTAGTTCCTTGCTGTCATCAAATGAAACAAAAAAACTCAGCATATCGAATATAACTAAAGTTTAGGAATGAATCTAAAATTCTATGATGTCTGAATCCAACAAAATAATTTCTCTCAGTTGAAAAGCCCACATCATCAACTTTCCACCGCCGTGCCTTAGCCTTGGTTCGACGTCTTTTTGCTGGTTCATTATGACCAAACATCTCCACTTTGGTCTCATCTGTTCCAGAAGTCTTGTCCATTTGTTAACCTTCCCTGCTGCCATCTTGTTTTATCAGAGGAGAGGGTGTCTCCCTCAACCTTTCAAAGCATCCCGACTGGTTCAGGGTCATGACCTTTAACCTGGTAACTAAGGCCTGTAGACTCTGAGGTTTCTGCCCTTTCCTCTGAGCCCTCAGCTAAATCTGCTTGATGTTCCATCGTGGGAAAGGTCTGAGATGTTCTCCTCTGTTTAAAGAATAACTTCATGATTTGATGGAGCTTCTAGAGGCCCATCAGCAGACTATCAGACGTCAGCGGCTGCATACGGTTATCAGCCGCATTAACCACGGTCCAGGCTAGACATGAGTTTGTTGTATTAAAGGTTCACTGGATGGTCTCCTCTCATCACAGCCAGACTTGGAGATGTCCCAGAATGTGACTCATTAACAGGTGGAGCATTTAAAGCTCAGATTGATTTAGCTCTCTCCTCTGGCAGCTCTAACAGGACCTGAGTGATGTACATTAGCACCTGTGGAGCCTGAATGATCAATAAAAGCTGAGATAAGATTTCTGCAAAGGAGGCTGCAACAGAGGAGACTGATTCATGGCACCAACCCAAACCAGCACTGATTCTTCAGAAATTTCCAGTCTGTTGAAGGGATTTTCCTGAAGATTTCAGGCTGTTTAATGATTAATGAGGGAACTTCGGCTTTCATCTGTTTTCAGAAACCATTCAGCAGACTTTACTGCAGGAATGAGGGTGTTTTACTGGGTTTTTGCGTTGATCCAACTGCGCGCGTTGGTTCTCCTTAGATCTCGTGGGATCCTGAGTCTGAGATGGAGACAAAACAGTCCAAACTCGATGCGCTCTGCTCGGTTTCTCCGGCTCTGCTTCAGCAGCTTGGAAAATATTTTTCTGCTCATTTTATTCCAGCTGTCTGAATTCTTGATCTCTATCCATCTTTTTCTCATCTTAATGTTTTATATCCATCACTGAACGACCCAGAAACCCCAAAACACACCAACATCTCTGAATGAGTTGGCACACCAGCAGCATCCTCCCATCAGCTCCCCTATCAGACTCTATTGTATCATTGTGTTTAGCAATGGGCTAATTAATGAGCTGCTTATCTGAACCGAGGCAACAATAATCTTTTTCTGTCCAGCCGAGCGCTTCCTTCCTCTCTGGAGCCATCTGACCAAACCAAAGGGCTGGCGCCGAGGGACGCCAACTGTACACCCAGCGGACACACACACACACATACTCATTCTGCTATATATAGTGAGGACCACTTGTTGACTCCCATTACTTCCATTGATTTTCAGTCATTGTCAACCCTTTCTATGCCTTAACCTTAAAATTAACCCTAAACCTTACAATTACCAATGCATATCTCGCCCTAAAGGCTGGTTATCCTCCTGCAGCAGTGTGTCTCAGTGAGCTTGTCGCAGATATTTTTGATTTATGCCCAATATTGAAGCGTGGTCTGCGCTATGTTATTCCAAACTACAATGCAAGAAGGTCAATCAGGAACTAGCTGTGGGTCTAGATACGGCCGAGGCGGTGAGGAAGTGGGGGCAAGTTTTTGCGACAACGGAGGGACATGAGGGCCAAAAAGAGCGGGGATCCAGGTGGAAAAAGGGTCCCAGCGTTCTCACCTCGCTCTTCTAGCTGCTCCATCTTCACAAGTCGTTTTCCACAATGGCGGTCATACAAACAAAACAAGCGGGGAAGGAACCAAACAGGAAATATGTATAGTGTAGAGCATATGTAGATTTGACCAATCAGAGGCCTCCTGTTTGCGGCACTGTCTGCGGTCGCCTACAGTTTGGGAGAGCTGCAGCAGAGTGTCTGCGGCAGTGGCGGGGGCACATTTGCATTCACTGCGACACAAGCAGACGACATGCTTTCTGAGTAAATCAGCCTCAATCCTAACCATAACCAATTGACACCTTAGCACTAAACTTCACCATTAGCTAAACAACTGGTCTAACCCTAACGCCTAACCCTAACCTCAACCCTTTCTCTGCCCTGACCCTGAAAATAAACTGAACCATTACCAGTGCATACTAACCCTAATGTTAACCTAAACTCAGTCACACTTCAGTCCTGAACCCAACTGTTACCAGAAATGTATAAACGGTCCTCCATTTGATGGTGGAACCAAAAACAAATGGTCCTCACTCTGATGCCAAAACAGGAGCAGACAGATTTAAACACCCTGAGAATGAGCCAGGCTGATCCCAGTGACTGTTAGCAGATGTCAAAAAGCTAATCCTGTGCTTCTGTCTAAACTTAGGCTGATTAAAGGTCAAAACTACAATTATGATCTACAATAAATGATCATTTAATAAAACTATACTTAGAAATGTATATAAATGTGATATTGGATGAAGGAGCATTAACATTTTAAATTGGTCAGACGATTGTTTAAATCAATGGAAACAATCAGTCTGACTTTTGGTCAAGAGTTTTTTTTTTTTTTACGACTTTAGATTTAATTGTCTGCAAAGGGAAATTATTTTTCCACAGGGCAGCTCCCAGACTCCAACCCCAACAACGGAACAATGCAGCACAAAACAATAATCCCAATATTATAACATGAAAATGCAGCATAAGAGTACAGACAAACCAAGCCCTCCTCCTCCTCCTGAACGAAGGCCGATGATTCTTCTAGCAGTGCTGGTTCCGGGTTTGATTCTATTCCAGGTTTTAAGAGCGAGCATGTTTCAAAAACAGGTTGAGCAAAACACCAGAACAGGTGGATGATGCTTTGATAAAGTGACAGGAGACGAGGAGCTACATAGAGTCCTCCTGGTTTACCAACAGTTGATAACTCTGCTTTTGAAAGTCTTCATTTATTGATCAAATATGAGGTCAGTAATGAACTCACGGCATCCGTGGCTGAAGGACTTTTTATTTTTGATCTACTTTAAATTATTACAGAATGACTCAAATCTTTGCATGTTCGAAAACGTCAAAATCAATAAATTATTTATATGACTTTAATTTTAGTTCTAACTTGTTCATAGACTTTGGTGAGCCTTTAATGTTCTTATTTAGGTTTGCTCATCGAGGTCATAGTCAATCCAAAAAAGGGTAAAAATCAATCCACTGAACTTTGTTTCCAAGTTTGAAGACATTTCGCTTCCCATCCAGGAGGCTTTTTCAGTTCAAAACGTCAGAAATGGCATTGAGTTCCAGGCTTTATAGATTATTTATACTTATTTAGGTCATCAAACTTGGTTAAATACATCATTTCATTTTGTTCTATTGCAAAAAAATTAGCAAACAGCATACCTTTGTTTTGATAAAGAAAATACTTTTTAAGTTTTTGACCTACAATGATTTGCACAAACCTTTCTAATCGAAATCATATGTATCTGTTTAAATATTTCCTTAAAATAAATCAATAATATTTTCCTCAACCATTTATTTAGGTGAAACAAAGAAAGTTTGACAGAGAGGATCAGCAGTTTTCTGAAGTTTGTGAAATCAGTTGTCAATTTTCAGATTTATCAATATGTTATTTTGTTTTATGATAAAATTGAATCTCTTTTTTCCAGTTTAATTACAAAATTCTGCAGAGAAGCTGGAATAAAATATAATTTTAGCTGCGGTCTGGTGCAGAAGAAGAGGAGTAACTCGGTTGGCTTGCAGACCCATAAACCAAAGCTGCCATTTATAGAACACACACACAGCTAACAATAATACATAAATACTGTAAGCGATTGTTTCTTCACACATCATGCATCACTGTCTGCTCCCTGCTTGTCTCCACTTTGTCTGCAGACGTATACAGAGACACAAATCACTACAAGAACGCGCAGAGTGGGTGTAAACATCTGAACAAACAGACAGCGTGCTCCCCACGTCCTCAGAGGACAAGTTTATTTGAGTCACTGCGGGACAATGCAGCTGACAGAAGGGACTTTATTTTAACACCATTGTTTCTTCTGGGTGCAGCTGTAGCGGAACAAAAGAATGAAGGTTTGTTTAATATTTATGCTGCATGTTGGGTTTCTGTAAACTCACTGTGGGTCTACAGTCATACGCATGGAAGAAGGTCTGATGGAAGATTTCAGTTTCTTTTCTAAACATCTGAACCAGGCCTGAACCATGGAGGGGTGGGAGTGGGTCTCTGGACCAAGGTTCCAGGTTCTCCATGACTCCAGGGACATCATCAGCTCCTCTCACTATCATTGTCTCCTGTAGGGCTGTCCTGTCTGCCACACTGCAGGGCTACAACAGTGAGATTTAGATCTGTTACTACCCCATTCATCCCAGAAGCATGAACTGTCCTGTGGATCCGCCAACAGAATAATAAGAACCAGACAGCTGAAAAACTGCGCAATAACGGTACTGAAAATACTTCGTTTTATACTTCAAACATTTTTGAAGACTTTTCTGGAAGAAATGGATACGTTTTCATTCTCTCCATTGTATTCTGTGACGTCATCAACCGACATGCTCAGAGCGGTCACAGTAACGGTCGAAAGGCTATTTAACTGTATTGCTTATTTTTCATTTTTTAGAACATGCGATATGTAAGTGTCAGATTTTGGTTGTAGTTTAGAGCAGCGGTCCCCAACCATTGGTCATTTGGTACCGGGCCGCACAGAATAATTTATCGACGATCAGAGTCTGAGTGATGTTTTATTTTGAAAAATATAAAAAATTGCGGTATTCTCTCCCAATTCCATCAGTCGGTGCATCTGCGCCTCTTGACACAGGTTACTTCAGTTCAAGACTCATCCTATCTATAACATCCTATCTTTGTGAAGCGGGATTTTCTGCGGTTACAGCGACCAAAACAAAGCTACGGAGCAGACTGGACATCAGGAGCACACTTCGTGTGTCATTGTCTCCGATTACGCCTCGATGGGACCGGCTTGTTTTATTTTTATGCTGTTTGTATTGGATTTTATGCCAGTCGTATCATTTTACTTGATCATATTTACCTGCTTGGCCAGTCCGCGTGGGTGTGTGTGTGTGTGGGGGGGTGGATTTGAATACGAGCAAGTAAAAAAAAAGATCTGTGTGCACATGCGCAGGATGGATCGGGGAGTGGCAAGATCATCACTACTCTCTTGCACAGCCTTGTAAAATGTGAGAACCCCTGTGTGAGTGGGTTTGTTTCCGATGTTGTGGCAGAACGGTCCCTGTCGGACACAGAGATGTTTTCCATCCATTGAGATAACCCTATCTGCTCTCTGACAAACTCCGTGCTATCCCTTCCCTCTGCTGCACAGCTGCGGATGCTGACGATGTGTGCTTGGGTCACGACCTCTGGAAATTTACAATCTTGTCCTCTTTTATGTCCGTGTTTGGGACCAGGTTGTTGTCTCTCTGCTGCTGCCCTCTTGCTCTTTACCTTGATTTATCATCCCTGTGCATGTGGGATCATGTGCCAGTGCAGTTATCCGGTTTTCTTCTTGTGTCAATGCTGTTTGTTAACAGTATGAACCGCTACGGGCCGATGACACAACCCTGAGGAGGTTATCCTGAGCTATGTCTATAGTTATGCTGCTATATGTTTAGACTTCTGGAGCTGCTCTCTCTGCTTTTTCTCATAGTAGCTTCATCTGATCTGTTCCTGTTTGGCTGTGACTCCATCCTGGAGAGAAACATCAGCTGTGCTGCTGCCATCAACACCTTTGTTTAAAGATATTGGAGATCGGCCTGTTTTCCAGTGTAGTCCTGTTTCTCTGACTGTGACTAACTGGATGTGCTCTCTTCATCCTCTGACATGGGAGCTGGCTCGGAGCTCATCTGCCTGGCTGTGTGTTTCCTGCACAAGGCCGCCTGTGGAACTGGTTGACAATTGCCTTTTATATCTATGCTTCTTTTTCTATGTCTGCTTCTGTCTCCTTGAACCCCAGTGGGCCTCAGCAGATGGCCGCTCACACTGAGCCTGGTTCTGCTGGAGGTTTCTTCCTGTTCAAAGGGAGTTTTTCCTCTCCACTGTCGCTACAAGCATGCTTAGTGTGAGGGATTGCTGAAGAGTCAATGAGTCGATGTAATCAGCTGGTTTTCCTTAGATGGAAAACTTTGAATCAATCTGACTGGATGATCTGGTGAACTGGAAAGGGCCTCGAGATGGCATGATGTGAATTGGCGCTATATAAATAAACTGAATTAAATAGAATTTAAACAAGGAGTATAAAGCAGGAGATTTTTATTTTATTTTAATTGGACTGACTCCACCCCAGCCAATTAGGAATAAAGAGAGAAGTTTCATTATTTAGCCAAAATAAAAAAAAAAACATTTTGAGTCGAATCTGAAAGATGTTGCCTGATTGTGATTTTTTTTTTTATGAGCATTTTCAGCAGTGTGTTGGAAAAACATGCACCTCTGGTGTAAATACTTGGAGTATTTTGGGGGAACTCGTACAGATCCAGTGATGGAATGAGGTTTACTGCTTAAAGCATTTTATTATAAGGTGGGTCAGTGCGACGGGGTGGTAATCATTTAGGCAGGTTGCAACACATGTTTTGACTTTCTTCTCATTTTCATTCCAAGCTATCAGTATGTTGATTCTTTCTTTAAAGGTTTCCTGGTCATTAGTCGTTCATTATTTTTTTTTTTTTTAAGCAACATAAGCTGTTTTTAGTCTTTCTCGTGAGAGGTTTGGAAGATATAGACTGTTTTTACTTAGCAGAACAATAAAGACAAACTTTGTTCAATCACGTTGATCCCAACTGAAAACATATGGATGTCTTTAGTCCGATAACATTAATATAAAGACTGAATTAACTGATCTGGGAGGCTACTCTTTTGTTCTTTAAAATCCTCAAAGTCATTAGAAAAAAAAAACATGTTTTTTTCTTGTTTATGAAAAGGTTTGAACTGTTATTGAAGGGCTTGAAGTTACTTGTAAGCGAATTTCGTTAATCTGTTTTCCACTGTGATGTAAATTATTTCTGTTTTCATTTTTGCAATTTTAAACTTTGACCCTGTGCAACAGAGCTTTGTTTATGCCCAAAGGTCTGATGCTTCTCTGCCTAATAAACCATCTTAAATAGGAGAATATATTTTTGACCTACATTATGTTAGATAGAACAAAATCTAAAAATGAAAACCTGTCTCAACTTCCTTAGAAAGTTTTCCTTAGATCTGAGTGTCTGCAGGATAAAATGTTTGTGATTTCCGGCCTGCTTGTTTCTGATTTCCATGTGATTTTTAATTTTCTATGTTTCTACACGTGTGAGCAGTTGTTCCAAGTCAGTAACGCACCTCGTTGTGCCCTAAGAGCCAGAGATGAAGACATTAATCTTGTTCTCCACATCAGCATGGCTCCAACAGGAACTCATGTGTTACAATGACCCATAAATACTGGCAGTGGATTACGCTGTAATACCCTTTAATTTACTGTAATCACAGCATCTACATCGCTCTTCCACGCTCAGCTCGGGGTGTAGCTGCAGGAGTTATCTGGAAATGCTTTAGTTAATGCCGCAGAGGAATCTCGTAATGAAAGTCTCGCTGTTTGTTCCTCTGTTTTGGAAACAGCAGAAATGAAAAGGTTTGAACCCAAATTACTGTTTCAAATCTGAATTGTTTTGGTTTTGCTTTAATCTTGGTGGAAATGTAGAGGTGCTGATCCAGGAAATGAGGCGAAAACCTGACCAGCAATAACAGCAATGTTGTTGGCTACCAATTCAACGAGCTGCTGCTTTATGGACCAACGTGCAGGTTTGGTTCTTCTTCTCACAGACCGTCCTGGTCTGAGACATTGATTGTTATTCCAGGGTTTCACGTCGCCTTTGATCAATCCTAAGCACAGCGGTTTTGCCACCCATGTGAAGCATGCAGCTAAGAGTTTAGTTTCCAGACACCACCTTCTCGAGATAATGACATGATGATTCCATTTTTTGGCCCCGATACCCAATACCTGGCTGTGCAGTATCGGCTGATACTGTTTGAAATTGATGTGTGTGTATATATGAAGAACTGCATACTACTTGGATGTAAAATAATTGCAACCAAGGCTTTATCAAGCTGCTGCCTACCTTTGTGAAGCAGGGAAAAAAAAAAGACTAGTACAAAGTGAATCCAGTAGAACTTATAATTTCCTACCTGGAATGGGTGACAATAGTTGAATAAACTTTTGGCTCTCAAAATGGCATCGGTGCCCTATTTGTCGGTACTCGTCAATACCAATACACCATTTTAGTGCTGGATCAGGGCCCCGCCCAATACTGGTAAAAGTATTTGTGTAACACTAGACATAACTATCTCGTTATCGCGGTTAAACATTTAATCGTTTTCTCAAGATATCAAGATAATTATCTCTTTATCTTGAGAAAACAGTTATTGATTTCTTGAGATTGTCATTATTTTATCTAAAGGTCTGACCCCAAAATGCAGAAGTCCAAACAGAGAAACACAGATGAAAAGTTTAACAGGTTTTATTGAAGAGATTAAGCACGGTTCAGTGTTGCTCTGAACTCTGCTCTGCCGGAACTGGAAGGTGAGGGGAAGACAGACTATTAGTTCAGGCTCAGTGGGAAATTTCATTCGTTGATTAGAAGAAGAGGATCTGGTTGTTGACTCACGTTTCTAGAGAAGTGAAGGATCTTTGACTCCAATCTGTGTGCTGTATTCCAGAGTTTGTCTGATTCGGTGGAGGGCGGAACAGGGTTTACCCAGAACTCGGATGGTGTAGGTGAACAGTGATGCTGATTGCCACTCAGATTTCCTGCGGTACTTGAACGGGTCGTGGTGAAGATGATTCCCTTGCTCAGAGAGTAATTTCAACGTCCTCTAAAGGAGACTGGATCCAAACCTCCTGTTTGAATCCCCAGCTCAGTTTAAGACTCAGTTGAACCCTCCTGGGAGAGGAGGTCCGAAAATGTCCAGTTTGTTTTTGTCTTTGCCTCTCGGCAAGAAGTCATCCTGCAAAGTTAAAACTCAGGTAGACAAGAACTCAGTCTTAATCAGCAAAAACTCAGCTTGACTACAGTACCCAAAACTGGCAAACACTCTGGTGTCGAGGTAGTGGCAGTCAGCAGCTTAAGAACACTCCGTTAACGAGGAAACCATCAGCAGGTGTGTGAGGAGGCGACCAGAACCAGGCGCCTCTTGGTGGAGGAAGGGAGAACAACACAAAAAAACAAACACACAGACAGGAGCCCTGACAGAGATAACGAGATGATTAACCTGTGTGAGTAATGAATGAGGCTGACCACACACCGTTGGATTGCATGGGATATAGTAGAAACAAAATTTGACGTTTTTTTTAAATGAAAATCTTTAATCTGGACTCATTTTGGGGGTTAATGCATCTTATAACTGTTACAGGCGTAACACCAGGGCTGTTCGAAAACACCTGGTGCTACACTGGAAAAAAATCAAAATCTAGATAAGTCATTTAAATAAATAAGTGCATTTGTTCTTGGATTGAGGAGGTAAACGAGACATTTTGCCAATGGAACTAGACGATATACATTTAAAATAAGAAAATACAATTGAATTGTCTTA
>NW_015150877.1:662825-664930 GCF_000732505.1 Cyprinodon variegatus | reverse complement strand
TTCATATTATGACCGCCTGCAGCTGCATGAGATTCTCATCTGAGACAAATCAGGGGATCATGATGGTAAATCTTTCTATTTCCTTTTAGGTTTAACACTGAATGTTCATTAAATCAAAACAGTGAATCTGAAATTTCAATAGTTTTAGAATACTATGAATTCAGTTTGCACTTTGTTTTAGCTAAGAAGAAGAAATGATAAATCTCACATCTGCAATATCAGAAAGGAAGGAAGGATTATCTTAATGCCTGGATAATATGACACAGATCCATTTCTGATTGGCTGACCAGCCCTATTAGACCCAGTCTGGGTCGTAGATCCAGTTCCAATGGCTGACTGGTCCACAGAACCAAACTCTCAGAGAGCGTCCTCCCATCAAAGAAACTGGTTCTGAAACAGTTTGTCAGTCTGAACTGGAGACGGATGTTTGTGTTGCGTCCTGAGCTGCTGAGTAACGCTTTGGGAGGATTTCTTTAGTTTTCTGCACATTTTTTAAAGGTAATTTGGTTCAATTCTGTAACTTTCTGGGAATTGTTGAAGAAATGTGCTTCCTGAAACGTTAGTCTGGGGAAAACAACCCAGTGCTTGAAGGAGGGATATGAAACCTGGATCCATCTGGTACCAGTTTGCACTGATAGAGATTCTGCTGGCTGTCAAAGTGCATGTTTGAGAAACCATTTAGAACTGGTCTTACTGGGACTATGAACCTGCTTTGATTTAATTGAGCCATGAGAACTCAGTCGGGCCCCCCCCCCATCCAGGATTCAGGATTGAAGCACATTGAAACAGACATTAAGCGCTCCCCCTCATTAGGAGCCCTGGTGAGCGCTGAAAGGAGCGTCTATTCACTGGTTCTGGTGGGAACACTGGAAGCAGCCAAGTACAAAAACAACCCAGCAGCAGGGAGGCAGCCACACACAGGCAGAGCCTGCAGACTCCTGACGGAGACAAAAGCGAAGCTTCATGTGGAGCCTTAACTTTAAGCTTTTCTCAGGTCTGCATCCCTTCTTCATCTTCACCCCCCCCCCTCCTCCTCCACAGCTCACTCTTTTCTGTGAGACGTTAAAGAAAAGCAGCTGAGGGCTGTCACTCATGCCGTCGAGCAGCAGGGACCCCCATCGGCGAGCTAACAGCTAACGACATGCAGATCAACAGCTTTGGCAAACGTACAAGAAAGCTGAAGGGAAGGCGAGGCGCTTCTGTTTCCAGTTAAAGAGCAGAAAAAGTTTCTTCAGGCGAAAGAAAGGGTGGATCTAATTTAAACTCTGCTGGTGTTTAATTAAAGACAACCTCTGACATTGGAGCTGATTCTACATGCTTTACATGATAAAAACGTGTTTCAATGACCCAACCTGGGTCACTTGAAGATGTTTCACTTCCCGTCAACTTTTTTTGGAATACTCTTCTTGTATAATCTAAATCCTTCAGAACTAATGAGTTTGAAGACGTTTTGCTTCCCATCCAGGAAGCTTTTTCAATTCAAAATGTCAGAAATAGCGTTGAGTTCCAGGTTAACGCTATTTCTGACATTTTGAAATGAAAAAGCTTCCTGGATGGGAAGCGAAACGTCTTCAAACTTGGAAACCAAGTCCAGTGGATTTATTTTCATTTTTCTGGAATGACTCTGACCTGGATGTGACCCGGAATATATAAGATGACCGATGAAACACCAGGAATGTCCTACCAGTAAGAAATAATTTTGAGGTCCAGTTTTATATCCAGAGTTATACAGGTATGAAAGACAGAGAAGGTTTGTAACAATCACAGACAGATGAATAAAGCCCCAGGATCATCCTTTATGATCCAGGAAGGTTTGTATGTTTTTAGCTGTACAAAATAAATTGTTTAAAACTACATTTTTATTTTATTTTATTTTTTTGAGGCAAGGATTTTCTTCACCTTTTTTAAAGGAAACAGATGCTACTGGTTCTGCTGGAGGTTTCTTCCTGTTCAAAGGGAGTTTTTCCTCTCCACTGTCGCTACAAGCATGCTTAGTGTGAGGGATTGCTGAAGAGTCAATGCAATCAGCTGGTTTTTCTTAGACAGAAAACGCTGAAATCAGTCTGACTGGATGATCTGGTGAACTGTAAAGTGCCTTAAGATGA
>NW_015150877.1:654644-661806 GCF_000732505.1 Cyprinodon variegatus | reverse complement strand
AACATCTTCGTCCCCGCTTTCCTCCTCTAAATAAAAAATGGATGACTGAGGAGACTCATCCGACACTAAACTCTCCTCCTCTTGCATGTTTCCTCTGTCCATAGCGTTCCTTGACAGTGTCGTTTCTAAGTCACCAATTTAGTGCTACTTGGTCCCAATGGACTTTCCCATAGGAAACCTGCTAGCACTATGTTGCTAACTGGTTAGCAAGATGCTTCCGACAAACCGATTTTACTTTATTCACTCGTGTAAAGTCGTGCACCACTCGGGAGAATTCGGAAATGCAACGGTTGGAACAGCCGCTTCCCTACGACTTTAATGAGGGCTTTACTTTGATTTGATGCAGCTGTGAAGGCCGTACTAACAGGAAGCTTGTTTCAGCTGTTTCTCCTGATAAAAAGGATAAAGAATCTGTTTGTTTTAGTGCCTGATCTCTGCTAGTAGAGCTGAGAAAACTTCCCACCTCTAATGTAATGGACATATTGCTGCTGAACTGAGCAGAAATACTGAACCTCAATGCAGCTCTTAAAAAATAGTGGGTCCTCTAAAATCTTTACTTGCATATTACTCTTAGAGAGGTCACATAGAAATGTAAAAGCAAATAGACATGTCTCCAGTTATTGTGGATAAATACCCTAAACTCTGCCGCTGGTGGGTGATGCAGTGTGATGGGCCGGCAGGTCACAGCCCAGCCTGTAAATCAGCCTCCGCTTGGATCACAGAGCCAAATAAAACCTTCAGATGAAATGAAATGCTGCAGAAACAGAGCAGAGAAGTTTCCCAGCAGGGCTGCAGGGCAGAGGGACAGATCTATGTGCTTTCATGATGTGGATCTGCAGCCTGAATCTGTTTGGAAGATAAGAATCAGAGAGAAGATAACCTTCTTCCTCTGCTTCCATATCTTCCAGCGCTTTGACACTAACCAAACCATTACCATCCACACCCTGCACTCCCACACACAGCTGGATGGATCCTAAATCATCGAAAAAGGTTTAAAGTAGGAGATAAAGTCATGGTAAAAAACTGTTTATCCTATTAAGACTGTATTATTATCACTGAAGCAACACTGTTCACTATGTGATCCAGCAGCCTGTAGATCCTGCTGACCCAGGCAGGGATGGGCTCTTCCATTCAGTTCAACTCAGTTCAAAAATACTTGATTTTTCTCACAGGATAAAATTGTAAGTCTTATAGGTTTTCTTTGTAACCAGATTGTCTCTGCAGCGTACCACTATAACAGAGGTCACGGATAGGCAGATTAGGGTCCGGATCCGGACCAACCTGCTTGCTAATCCGGAACCAACCTGATTTAAAACATTTATAAATTACCGCATGTAATCGGACGAGTGTCTAACTTTACTTGCTCTGCTTCTCCTGTTAATACGGTAAAGCCCTGGGGAGCGTCCGGCTCCAGGCTGCACATGATCCAAATGATCCAATGAGCTGCTGTCAGTCTGGGTTGCTGCTGCTGCTACTTTCAGACACAGCAGGCAAACCTGTGGCAAGCCGGGCGATGGGAAAGAAGGAGAAGACGGTGAGAAAAAGAGAGCAGAGAAAGTGTGGACTGCTGGAAGAACTGTGGTGAACTGGTGAAAGAAAAGTGAAATGGTGCTCAAAGATGACCCTGAACATTTAGAGGATGTTTGGCTCAACCTGCTGCTGTGAAGCAGGATTCTCCACCATGAACAGAATCAACAATAAATCTGGATCCAGGCTCAGAATGAGCTCCTTGATATGTGCTTGAGAATGGCTTAGTCTCCATTCAAACCCAGGTTTAAAGCCTTGCAGGCCAGCATAAAGCCCACTGCCAACATTAAGACAGGAAAAAGAAAGAAAATTAACATATGATCAGTTCAGGTGTTTGAGAAAATATGGGAATCACGAAATTTTCTATATACCAAACTGAATAATTGTTGTTTTCTACTTAAAAAACACTTTAGATTTTAAAATGGAAAAAAAAATTTTTTTTTCCTCTTTTATATATTTTTAATAAAAAAAATGTAATGTATAACATGGATCCATTAACACCTCAGTTTATTTCAGTGATAAATTCTGTTTAAAATTTCCTTTATTCGGACCCAGTTGATTATTAATTGGTCACACCTGCACTAGAAGATATGCAGCATCGTGCATTAAACTCTGAAGGACCTCTGCTAGCTGTAAAAGTACACTCTGCTCTCCCCCTTCCTGTAAACGGCTTCCTTCCTGCGGAGCTTCAGATCTTTTGGATTCTCACCTGCATCTCAGAAATAACAGGGCTGATCCCTTCAGGAACATCTGCTCCTAACATCTGCAATTAAACCAGAGAAGCTCTCAGTGCATCGACAGCAGGAACTGAGGGGCTCACAGGTGTGTAGGAGTTGTGGTTGATTATGAGTTGGTCTCGTTTCACATCCAAACCAGAGAATTATCTGCGGTTCCGGACTAAACGGCTGTAGTCCTGTTTCTCTTTGGACAGACTGAGCCTAAACATCCAGGTCCAACAGTCTAATGGACCTTCTTCTGCTGATTTGCTTTCCTTTTCCCATAAGATATTAATTATAAATATTAGCTGAAAGGCACTAAAGCCTTCAAGCCTATGGAAAAAATCGAAACCTAGATAGGTCATTTTTTCTTAAGATAAGTGCATTTGTTCTTGGATTAAGGAGGCAAAATAGACATTTTGCAAATGGAACAAGACAATTTACACTTAAAATAAGAAAACACAACTGCATTATCTTATTTCAAGTGCATATTATTTAATTATTTTATCTTAAAATTAAAAATACGAATTCAATTGGCAAACTATCTCATTTACCTCCTCAAATTAAGGGTAAATACACTTAATTTAAGATATTTTCACTTATTTATAGATCGTTTTTTCCAGTCTTGCTCGTCAAATACTTCTTATGAAAGAAAGGTACTGATCATTACTCTCTCCGTTCTCAGGCTGTTGTCTTGTTTTCGTGTCAGTACTGAGCTGGGTAAAAAGGCCTTTGCTTACTCTGCTACCTTTACATGGAATTTGCTGCAAAATAACCTGAAACTTAGTAAATTGGTTCCTTTGAATACTTTTAAGCTGAGAATGAGATGTTTTGAGTTGGACTCCCTCACATGTCAATGTTGTAATTTAAATTTTATTGTAAGTGCATATTTGGCTTTTATGTGTGTCTTTATACGTATGTAATGATGTGATGTAATTTTGATGCCTATCTTGGTCAGGTCTCCCTTGCAAAAGAGATTTTTAATCTCAATGGGTATTACCCGGTTAAATAAAGGATAAATAAAATAAAATAATAATAATAATGGAATGACTTTATGAAGCACTTCATGAGTCATTTCAAAACTCAAAGTGCTTCCAACCAGATTCCAACATTGATTGGACACAATAATATGTGACAGGACTGGGATTAGCTCTGGGATTAAACCCACAACCTTCTCTACCCAGGGACTGAATCTGTCTTTAACCTTTTTATAAAGAGAATACATTTATTGGTTAAATTGTTCTCTAAAAAACTATTCAAATGAAAAAGGTGAGTGTTTTTGTTGGTATTGATCCAACAACCAGCAGATGCAGAAGAAACACCGTGACGCAACATCAATCAGATCCTCCCAATAAAAGCCTAAAAACCGCACTTCAAAGTTTACATTATAAAGCAGCAAGGAAACAGTCATATAGAAATGACCATCACTGCCGCCTGTTACAGAGGGGATGACCGCATTGTAAAATGCAAATACATATAATATAATCTCATAATTCCAGTAAACAATATAATTCTCTGGGATTAGAGTTTCTATTTATGCAGTGATTAATTCAAGGGAAGTTTTTCCTCCCTTTATCAGAATTTTATGGTTGTGTGGTCAGATTCATAATTAAGAAAAATTCTTAATTATTGCGATATATTAAAGCTAAAGGGAAAGGTGACAATTTTTTTTAAATTAAAACTAGGAGATCTTTTTTAGATCCTGTTAAGGATCCCGTTTTTTTTTAATTCCTTTTCGCCGCCTCTGAGCTCTTATTTCAGCACCTTGATGACCCTAAAGGTTAATCTCCAGAAATCACCCAGAGGCCTGAGTTCACACCGCTCTTTAAATCAGAGAACACACCCTTATTTATCTGTGTTGATGTTGGAGCAGCTCTTAAATTGCACCTTTGCTCTCTTTCACCTTCGGCCGCCTGCTGGCCGTTAAAGGTCCCCTCAGACTGATTGGAATTCCAGGCCTTAATGAACCTGCAGTGAAGACTTATTGACGGCTCAGTCCTCAGTGTTGTTGCAATATGTCAGGGGGAATGTGGTCAGGTTACAGTAAGTTAAGGTTAAATCCAAAGTGAGAGGAAAGAATAGCATGAGTGTTGGTTCTGATTTAGTGGTCTGGCTGTCGATCAGAATTCTGCCAACATTGAAAATAAGGAGGGGAGCGGCAGATAAGGAGGCAGGAGCAGGATACTCATGACAAATAATATACATGAAAAAAAATGTTTCTTCTTCTTCACTTCTAAAAATACTTAGGAACAAATCTACCAAAGATCTGAAAGGAGTTGGAAAAGTTAAAATCTAATTTTCTGTTAAAACTGTTATATTTGGACTTTTCCCCAAATTTTACCAGATAAAGCTGGATCAGATTGTCCCAATCAGATGATAAAAGCCCAAAGATCAGAACTTAAACTGGTTCTTTTTTTATCTAACTCATTATCTAACCAGTGCTTAGGGTCATATTAAGGTATTTTTTCACCATATGGTCAAAATCAAGTTAAATGCACTTTACAGTTAGGTTTTAAGAATAAATATCTTGTTCTATTTAATCTAATAAACAATAATTTATGTATGACAGTATGCGATGAGATTTTAATTTGCTACAGAATAGTTAACTTTAAATATTAATTTATCCATCAATTATTTAATAATAAGACAGACACACAGTTTCCCTTTTCTATGGTAAATTTTTAGGGCTTAAAGAATGTTTTTTAGTTTGAGCTCAGAAACAAGAATTGGACGTTGTTGTTTTTTCTCCAATACTGAGAAAAATTAATTTCTTTGTGGTTCTTTTGATAAAAAATATTATGAATGCATAAACCTGATCAACAAAAGACTAAGTGAGTGCATCAACTGTCACTTGAGGCTAGATTTCTTCCATTCCATAAATGTCAGGCAGAGATGGGAAGTAATAAAGTACAAATACTTCGTTACTGTACTCAAGTAGATTTTTCTGATATTTTTACTTTACTTTACTACTTATTTTTATGGCGACTTTTTACTTCTACTCCTTACATTTTTACACAAATATCTGTACTTTCTACTCCTTACATTTAAAAAAATTGTCTCGTTACTTTAGTTTTGAATCATTTCAATGGAGTTACCGTTATTATTTTTCACGTCATCAATACCAAATTCAATCTAATTGGATGGGAATCTACGTTGCATTTGACGCACCACTACAAGATGAATCAACAGATTCGGCGGTATTCATTGGCGGCAAATCATTGCAGCTTGGTGGCGGTGGCGTTAGCATAGTAGCATGGACGACGAGATGATTGAAAATGAACACAACGGAGATCTAGTCCTATTGGCAGACATCCATTTAAAATGTAGGCAACGGCATGAAAAAAGTGGTTTCTACTTTTACTTTTATACTTTAAGTAAATTTACAAGCCTGTACTTTGTTACTTTTAGTTGAGTAAAGAAGTTTAATCAGTACTTCCACTTTTACCAGAGTATTTTTTAACATAAGTATCTGTACTTTTACTTAAGTACGGAAAGTGAGTACTTTTGCCATCTCTGATGTCAGGAGCCACAAAAGATCCTTTTGAGGGCCCCAAATGGCCCATGTGGCCCTCTGGGAACTGCTGCATAGAAGCATGACAGCAGCTTAACAGGCTTGTTGAAAAGAATATGAAGAAAACACTGAACCATTTAAAATAAGCTGGTTATGAATGAATTTTATCCATGCGTCACATAAAGTAAATATCTTGTAATCCAGCTGTAGGACATCCAAAGGATCTGACTATAAATAAGCCACTGACAGCTTTTAAATGTACGAGACTCGGAAAATGTCCGGCGGGGCCAGCGCCTCTCGTCAGACTCTGGTTCAGATGTGACAGACGTTTATTTCTGTAAATGTGCAGCAGCAGGTTGTCTGGAGGTTTTTTGACAAACAGAAAGAGAGAAAAAAAAAGTCTCCCAGACTGACGTTTGTTAAGGCAAAAACAAACTTTGGATTCCCGCTGCTCGGCTCTGAAAGCCCCACCCGTCCCTGGAGCCCGGAGGCAGACCCCGACACAAAAAAGCAGCCATCCATCTAACCGGACAGCAGCAATACATCAGCCACGCTGCACATGACTGATTATATGCACACACAAAGGCAGAAAAGAGCTTTCATTCATGCATCTGCCCACACACCTTCTCTCACTTCACAAGCGGCTTTCAGAAATGTTGGAAAAATGTGGAATGCACCCAGCAGTGCCTCTCTCCCGCCCCGAGCAGAAGCCTAATTAACTTGTTCCCTCAGTTTAACAATCAGCCGCCGCCTCCTTCAGGGCGTCTTCCAGGAACAGGCTCCGCCTCCTGTCACCAGGAGAGAAAGGATGGGATGGAAGCTGCTCCTGGAGCATGAACTCCTCCGGCTCAGGTATGAGAGGGATGTTCAGGACAGAAGGAGCAGAGCTGGGCTAACAGAACCAGCCCTGAAAAGCTCCACTGGTTCATTCCTTAGGAGTCAGCGGGAAGCTTTGCTCATTTGGAAACATCTCTGTGAGGAGAGCCAATCAGAGACGTTACGGACTGGAAAACTCAGACAATGCGATTCAAACATCCTGAAAATAAAGAACTGGAGCCTTTTAGTGATTTAGCCTTTTCCGTGAACCAACTGGGACTTCACTGATGCTCATCTCCTCAGTAAAATGTAGTCAGCCGTGGTAATAGCTTTCCAGACGAACACATTTCATCATCCGGCTTTGTTGGACGGGTCTGAGTGGATCTCCTGCAGAGATTCTCATTTGTTCAACAGTGTGAAAAACGAAAAAATCCTCTTCTAGGGTTTATTTAGGACAAACTGAAACTGATCTGGTCTTTACCTGGTCATAAACTTCCTGAAACACCTTCAGGAACATTAACTCCTGGCAGGTTTGCCTGTCTTTCAGTAGCCTCGTGAGACCATCCTGATCTCGCGAGCTTTCAAGGTTTCA
>NW_015150877.1:642648-653493 GCF_000732505.1 Cyprinodon variegatus | reverse complement strand
ACGAGAACGCGAGTACGTACTCGCGTTCTCGTGAATTGAGAAACGCCCAGTCTTTCTCTTCAGTCATGCCCTCCAAGGCCTGAGGTCAATAGAAATCCTGGGTATTTGGGATAAATATATAACTTCCATCAATCCATCCTTCTTCTCCTGCTGTTGTGTTTTTTGAACTGTGGGAAGAAGCCTGGATCAGATAGATAGATAGATAGATAGATAGATAGATAGATAGATAGATAATCCATGATAGGGAAATTCACCTAAAAACATATAAAATAGGATAAAAAAAACATAAAATTAGATAAAAAAAAAAACAATGATAACAATAATAAAGATCTCAGATCAGCGTCGAACTATGGCTGCTTTCCTGAGCCGCCATAGTGCTGTGCAGGAGAATCTGTTGTGTATTATTGTTTACCTGGAGTCAGGTTGGGATAGCTTTGGGATGTTCGCTGTTATGTTTTGTGCTTTGAGAGCAGAATCAAGATAAAGACAGAAACTTGGGAAAAGTACAGTGGAGATTTGATTAATGAAAACAGGAAACCTGCAAAAGGGCAGGACACGAAGGACACGAAGTGTAACGGGAGGAACCATTCATGAACGGAGATAAACTGAGAGCTCATATACTGAAGAAAGAGGGTGATGGACATTAGCTACAGGTGAGTTAATGAGGGGGGATTTAGAACAGCAGCAGAGGAGAGCAAAGAAAGAGGCTGGTGGAAGGAGTGAAATAAACACTAAACTCAAATCCAAACTAAAAACATAAATACTGATCTAGAGGATAAACTAAAATACAGAAAATAAGATCAAGCTAAAATCTAAAGAATTTAATCTATATGGCAACCACAAAAAAATACAGAAAGAAAGAGACGTCGCCTTAATATGGCAAGATGTTTTGAGATAATATCAAAGACAAAAAAAAAACAATGAAAGCCAATTAAAACACTGTTAACAGTCAGGCTATTTCTATTAAATATTGTTGCAGTGGGTAAGACTGCTGCCTTGCACCAAGAAGGTTCCGGGTTCAATTTCCTCCTTGGGGTCTTTTCGCATGGAGTGCCTGTTCTCCCTGTGGATGCATGGGTTCTCTCCGGGTACTCCGGCTTCCTCCCACAGTCTAAAAACATGACTGTCAGGTTAATTGGCTTCTCTAAATCCTCCGTAGGTATCAGTGTGTGTGTGAATGGTTGTTTGTCTTGTTTGTCTCTGTGTTTTCCTGCGATGGACTGGCGACCTGTCCAGGGTGGACCCATAGATAGCTGGAGATGGACACCAGGACCTCTCATGACCCCAGCTGGGATAAGCAAGGGGGAAAATAGACGGATGGATATTGTTGCTTCATGTTAAAAGGAGAATTTGAAGCATATTTATTCTTTTAAAAATGCTAAGAAGATTAATATAGTGGAATTTAACATTAGTTTTTTTTTTTTTTCATGATGAGGATCAAAAACATTAAAACCTGCTGTCTTTAGGTTCTTTACCCTAATTTTAGTCTTGAACACTCAAGCAGAAGTTTGTTTGGATGTTCTGATGCTGTGGAGGTAGCAGGAAGTGTCAGAGTATCTGACCAACTGTGAGGCTATCAGCCTATGAACCACTGGGGGGGTGGGGGTGGGGGGGCTGTTTCCCATTGGTCTCCGTCTAAGTGCCGCGCTGTGGAGGAGCATGACATCAGCTCGCTTCCTCTTCCCAGGAACCCTCAGGGACACGGAGGGACAACATTTCCTCGAGCTCTTGAACTGAAGCAGGAAGCAGCGGAAGAACAAAGTCACAGAGATTGTTTCCTCTTCCCAGAACTTCTTGTGACATGAAGCTCAGTTCCCAGAAAGACGTTTCTTCAGGTTCAGTTCTGGAAAATAACAACATGCAGTTTTTCTGGATGCAACCATATTTTACTAAAGAAAGATAGCTGTGTGTGTCAGTTGGTGTCTTTCTGGAGTAAGAAAAGTTTTCTGAAACAGAATATAAAGTCGTTCCTTCACCAACGGGCTTAGGGTCTATTTGCAGTATAGTACCTACATTTAATGCTTGATCTGGGCTCATTTAGCATTAACCGCTGCATCAATATATCTCTGCATTTCCTTTTGACAAAACTCCAGAGAATCTCTAAGAGTTGTGGGTTGACCACATTTTTGTCCCTTCCAGTCAACTGGAATATGGTTTTGATGGCTCTCTATGAAGAGCCAGCTCTTTTAGCAATGACCTATTTTTTTGGCTAAAATCTTTTACTTTTTTTTCTATGAAACAGAACTTTGGGTTTTTGCAGCCTGACAGACAGACGACCCGTGCAGAATGTCTCCTTCCTCTCGCTAAATGATGGTCGGACCTCCACGGCTTTCTGGAATAGCATACTATTATAGCATATAAAAATATTATTAAAGTGTAAAACTGTTTTCAAAGCAGATTTGGGTTTCCTGGAGCAGCTGAGTAAAGCTGGGCTTACACTGTACGATTTTTTTTTGCCCTTTTCGGGCTGACTCTCCAGTCCTGCAAGAATTTTCCGATCGGGAAGACTTTCAGCCTGATTGTGCGTCCTGGAGTGTAAAGGGGTATCGCAGATATTTTGATTTATTCCATGCAACCACTCAAGAGATACAATCAGGAACCAGCTGTGGGTCTAGATACGGCCGAGGCGGTGAGGAAGTGGGGGCAAGTTTGTAACCTGACTCCGCCAGATGGATTTGCTCCGCATATCCATCTGGAAACCTTCCGTTGAAGTAATTTTGGGAAGGGGCGAAAATACTGGTTAGCTGATAAGCCTATGTTGGTGACAGACGGGCCAAATAAACCAATCAGATCAACGAAGCATATGACGTACTAAAAGAGCGACGACGAAAACACAACCATAAGCCAGGCTACTCTTGCCGAAACCAGTCGGGAGAAGAGCAAAAACATCTTTTCTTTTGAGAAAAGCCTCCAGAGCAGTGTTTTGCTCTTCTTTCAGTGAAGAAATAATTCTGATAAAACTTGCTCAATAGCCACGCTAACGCTAGTTTCATCGGCTGAAGCCGCCATGTTCTTTAGACTGAACTGTCGCGCTTCTCGTTGCGTCACACCTCAACCCGCCTCAAAGCCAACGCTGATTGGATGTTCGTTTGGTGAACGGCTCCAAATTTTCTTTAACGGAGAGTCTCCAGACTGATTAGCGAGTGAAACCTTGAAAGCTCGCGAGATCAGGATTGTCTCACGAGGCTAGCAAGTTTGTACGACAGCGGACAAACTTGAGGTCCAAAAAGAGCGGAGATCCAGCTGGAAAAAGGGTCCCAGCGTTCTCGCGCACCTCGCTCTTCTAGCTGGTCCATCTTCACCAGTCGTTTTCCACCCTGGTCATACAAACAAAACAAGCCGGTAATAAACCAAACAGGAAATGCACATAGTGTAGAGCGGATGTAGATTTGACCAATCAGAGGCCTCCTGTCTGCGGTCACCTACAATTTTGGAGAGGTGCAGCAGAGTGTCTGCGGAAGGAATGGGGGCACATCCTGATCAGGAATCGTAAGGTCGACAATTCAGTCGGCCGTCCTAAGGTGGTTGTGGGCAAATTGCTCAGTCGGCAAACAAGGATTCTTCTTCCTCTCAGATGAAAACCCAGAATCATGGCGGGGGTGCAATGAGTGAAATGGAGTTCTTTCTATAAAATTGACAGTAGCCATGTTTGCTCAGCCATTTCTTTGTCCAAACACTTCATTGACTTTTCTTTTTAGGGCTTTCAGCGCAGAATTGCACATATTGCCAAGGCAGCGCGTTTCACTCTAGTGAGCTTCCCTTTCGGATAAACGAGTCCGAGTAGCGCCATCTCACTGTGGAGCTGAGTCTGACGTGGTTTTTAGACGTAGAGTGTGAGCAGGTAGATCGCATCAGAGCTTTGCAGTGTGAGAACAAACATCATGAGCTGTGAACTTTTAAACCCTGCTGTTTTCGTGTGAGCTGTAGCTGCGTGCAACGGTTGAAAAAAACGTACAGTGTACGCCCGGCTTAAAAAGTCCTGGAGATCCGTTCTCTGTTCTGACCATTGGTTCTGTTCCCAGACATTGGCTGTAAGGGAACCTGTGAATTGGTTCTGCTTCTTCAGGTTAAAGAGACAAAGCAGACGGAGTCTCTAAGGAGCCATTAATGATAACGTGGAAACATGCCTGGACTCACTGTTATAATTCAACATTTTCTTTATTGACTTAAATAAACATCTGGATTGTTTCCTCTGCTTCCTTTCCAATCATCACGTCTCTGACCTGAACCTAAGTCTTTAATCTACTGCTACGCTGATTACTGAAGGACGAACGGATTCAGGAACATCTATTTCTCTTACTGATGCTGCTAAAACTGCAGGTTTCCACTGATTCAGGGAGAGTTAAGGTGTGAATCCATAAAAAAGCTGAAACCTGATCAGACAGGCTCAGGCCTCAGATAAAACACGCTGCAAACAGCAACAGGATTAAAAGCAAACACTGAGTTCATTCTCTGGATGTTGAGTAACATCCAGGTGGAGCCAACAAGCATGAGCTAGTCGTTAGAAGCGGGCCAGCAGAGAACCTCGGAAAAGCTTCCCCATCGCTCACACTTATTGTCCAGGATTCAGGAATTTTGTTTTTCTTTACTGTGGCGAGTCTGACGTCTTCCAGCTCTGAGTTCACATATTTGCTGCTCTAACTG
The DNA here is from genome assembly GCF_000732505.1 of Cyprinodon variegatus. Taxonomy (NCBI): domain Eukaryota; kingdom Metazoa; phylum Chordata; class Actinopteri; order Cyprinodontiformes; family Cyprinodontidae; genus Cyprinodon; species Cyprinodon variegatus. The sequence continues at coordinate 648,849 of NW_015150877.1, read as the reverse complement.
GACCGCAGGACCGACTTCTGAAACCACAGAGCCCTGGGAATCCCAGCGGGTCTTTTCCAAAACATAGTTTGGAAAGCGGATAAATCAGAACAACAGAAATGATTTAATTTCAGTTTAAAGGCTCTGAAATAATCTAAGCAAACAGAACCCCCCCTTGGATTGTTCCAGAACAGAGGCAGGCTGTGATGCTCTTATATCTGCCAGTGGTTTGGGTCCAGTGTGGCGTCACAGAGACTCTGTACTCTGCTTTAAAATCGCATGCAAATCATCTTCTTCTTGGTTTGACTTCAGGATCCAACATCCTCCTGACCGATAGATGAAACAGGCGATCATCGCCATCATGACTCTGTGAAATCCGCACCTGAAGGTTTACCTTCAGTTTACTGAAGCTTTGCAAAACTTTCAGCACACACATCTCAAAGCCAGAGGGATTATGGGTCCAGACATGACATCACTTCCTGCAGGAGGTCTGCTTTGATAGAAATTTATTGCTTCATCCCTCGGAAATTTACAGCCATTTCAAAAGAGGAGAGCAGAGCTGTGTAAATCTCCCCCGTCTTGGTTCAGGACATCCTGAAAGATTTATCGGACCTTTCTCTTCAGCTGCTGCTCCGTCCAGCTATCATGTGGATGAAGCGTGAAATCACGCAGAGCTTTAGGCGGCGTTCATTGAAACATCAGAGGAAGATTCCTGACTGGGATGGATCTCTGCTGGGGGCTAGTCTGGGGATCCTGACGGTCCCCCCCCCAGGAGTCATCTGAAACATCTTCCTGAATGGAATCTGACTTAAGTAAAACAAGTAAACAAGCAATGAGAAATGTCACCACTGTGGGGGTAGGGGGGGGTAATTGGCACTCTCTGTAGACCAAAACAAATGTTTGAATTTTTCTACCTTCACTGCAGATGCAGCCCTGCCCTCATTCCATTTGATCTGCACAATTTTGCTACTATTTGCCGCCGTTCTCTTGATAGATTTATAGGTTGGGAGGGGCTAAAGCCAGACATGCCAGAATTAATGAATTCTTACTAACGAATCATCTTATTTTTTTTATTTCTTATTTTTATTTTGTTTTTGATTGTGTGTGATACATGTAAACTTGCACCTTGATCCTTATTTATCTTGATATACTGTATATATAGTGTTTATTCTTAATGCACCTTTTTCCTCTTTATTTGCACCTTCTTTATTTACTCTACCAATATGTGACCAGGGAATTTCTCCGCTGTGAGATCATTAAAGCTCATCAATCAACCAATCAGTTTGATAATGAATAAATGATTTATCTGTATTCATATAAATCATTATAAAATTATTGCGTCTGTTGCATCGCTCCTTATGGGGTCACGGTTTTTGACTTTCTGTTCTAAGAAAATGGAGAGAAGATTGAAGATGTGGTGATTCTAAATGTTCCAGATGTTTTTTATTTTAGTATTTGTTTCTATTTCATATTCATTGAAGTCACCGTCCATTTGGAGGGAAATGGAAAACATCTCCCGTTGAACTAACTTCTGTAGATTTTGGTTTTTCTGTAAACCAAAGAGTGGATGTGGGAGAACTATGCAGATCCGATCCAGACGTTCGGAGCTCCCTGTGAGCATCAGGGCGGCTCCTCCACCTGGACTCCACATGTGAGTCAGTTTGGGTTCTGCGATGGTTTCAGGAGCTGCAGCGTTTGGAGCATCTGTATCTGTGTGACCTTGAACTGCCGAGCAGTAAAACATGAAGGATGCTGAGTTGCAGAGATAAACACGGCCTGTACAGGCAGGTACTGCAGGTCACCGCCTGGATCTGGAGCTTCTCCTGATGCTCTGCATCTTCTCTTCCAGCACTGACCCCGGCTGAACCTGAGCCCCCACAGTCATAAAGCAAAGTGCAGCGCTGGTGTGTTAGCAGCAGGGTGAGAGGGAGATAAACTGCAGGCCTTCAGCATCAAATATCTATGACTGTTTTTACCGAATGTATGAATATTTTCCTTTTCGTTATATTTGTCTCTGGAGGTGGATAAGAGCGGGAGCGGCCAATCTCTTTTTGATTAACCTCGACATTCTCAGCATTTTTAAGAGTAAAACATCTTTATTATCAGGCTGTTAATCAGGAGTTTTACAGCTTTCTGGGTGTTTTCTCTGGATTAAAACATAATGAAATGAAGAGGTTGTTGTAAGGTTTGAAATGAGATGAATAGAACCTCAGAAGAACAACACATAACTCCATAGCACCTCGCTGACAGCAGGAACTCTCTGCAGTGTCAGCGTCTCGCATCACTGTGGAGGATTTATAACTCTCCCTTCTTTTCAATGCGGCTTCAGTTCACTGAGGTTCCTGCAAAGGTTGAAGGTCCAACCGCATCATTTCAGTAAACATTAGGGGTTTGGACTTTAACTGGACCATTCCAGCATCTCTGTTCCTTTTCTGTTGACTGTTGTAGATTATCTGCTGTGTTTGGATCATTGTTCTGTTTGTAACACAGTTTGGCACAAACTTCAGCTATATGGAGATATTATGGACCCCCTTATATCTCTTCTATTTATGGTCCACCGTCTCCAAGATGCATAGCACCCAGGTCCAAAGGCTGCAGAACAAGCCCAAATCATTAACCCACCACCGCCGTGTTTGACCTTTGGTATGAGGTGTTGACAATGACAAAGAACAAAAATGTTTGGAATCAACAAAGAAAATCATGTATAAAATACAATTTCTTCAGTCTTTGGCGCACAGACCTCAGCAGGAAACATAGCGCTGAGTTTTGTTTGAAATGCATGAACAGGAGTAAAGAACAGGGATGTTTCCCCCCAGGTCTGAAACTGGTGGTTGAGTGGAGATAGATGGAGTTGGTCAGTCTGTAGACTGCTAGTTGGGTAGGCGTTCTGCTGAGTTTTATGGGGAGATCCAGTGGACTGCGTGAGCTGATACTAGAGCTTCACTCAGGGACCTGGAAGATGGAAGTCCAGTTGGATAACACAGGTTGAGAGAAACTGTCCATGATGAGCAAGCATGGAGCGACAGTGGAGAGGAAAAACTCTCCATTGGGAAGAAACCTCTGGTAAAACCAGGCTCAACATGGAGGTCTTCTAACGGACCGGTTGAAATGAGACGCAGAATGCAGTAAAAGTCCAGGAGGAATGACGCTCTGATGAAGCTTTAGCTACGATGGCGGAGGAGTGGCTGGAGGTGGGTGGAACCGGGTCATCTGAATGAAGTCAGACATAGCGGAACCATCTCAGTCTCCTACCCGAAGCGGGTAGGAGACTGAGATGTGGATTTGGAGACTTTTTAAAGTGAACTTCGGATGCTGATTGGGCTTCATAGAGGTGTGGTTCAAAGCTCATTAGCTTGTGTCGGAGGCAGATGAAGGCGAGTAATCAGTTTATTCACTTAAACTTCCACCCAGGCTCCATATAGGAGTACTGATATAAAATAATTGTATTTTGAGAAATAATGTAGGAAAAAGGAATAAGTAAGAAACTTCTATTTAAAAAGGTTTCAGCAAAATAAATTAGCAAACTGTTAGAGACAATAACAAGATGGAGGCAAGAATTTTTAATAAAGTCTTCTGATGAGAAACGTCAATGAACAATACCAACAGTCTCTGAGCCGATGAGCTTAGACTGGAGGGGGTTGAGGCTGTAGACGGGTCAGAGATGTAAGCATGGGCATTGTTATGTTTATTCAATGATGATTATAAAATTAATGTATGCTTATGAAACATTTTTGCAAGGGGATGCTCCACTCCTGTTTCATGATCCAGTCAGGAGACCATCCTGCCTTGTCATTCTGATGGAGCATTCTGTCTTCATGAGCTGATCAATTGTTCTGTCAGAACAATACTCTGTTTGTAACCATGCGTTATGTTCTGTTAATAAAAGACGGCTGCAGGAGGGGATTCGGAGAAGGAAAGCTTGAAGTTGGGTTGGGCTTTTCCTTCCGCTCCTGCAGAAGCTGCTTGAATCTCGTGTAGACTCAATTTCTATTTATTTGCAAACCTACATTTTCTGAATCCAACAGGCATAAAGACAAACAGTGTTTAAAGGTCCGACCTGCCTGGCAGCGAGTGCAGAGAGACTGATGTGGCTCAGATAGAAGTTCTGCTGCTAAACTCTGTACAGGCGGCAGATAGTCAAACTCCTCCCAATAGAAACACATTAAAATGCTGCAACAATAGTGAAGTAGGAGGAGATAAACATGCTCCAGCTCAGGTTCTGAACCAGGATTTTAAAGCTTAAAGATGTTCCTCAAATGAAAGAAATAGCGATTCTAAAAAAAGGAGTGTAAACTAGTTGTGATGCTTCTAATGCTGGGCTGAGAAGTTGAAATGAATCCACTGAGGTGGTGATGGATGATATTCAGGGTAAAACTAAGGAGCAGCTTTGCAAACCAAAGTCATACATCCATACCTGTTCTTTTTCTCATTTCCTTATCATGAATTTTAACATCTGGTGATACTTTCACTCCTGGGAAGTTTTACAGCTGTCAGAATATGAATAATCTTGGGTTATGACAGGACCTCAGATAGTTTGGAAATTACCTCATTAATCCATCTGAGTGTGATGCAGCAGCTGCTCCTTTAAGGTTATTTCTGATGTCTTTACAGCTTGGCTTTTTAGTACCACATACCTCTGTGGTTTAGAGCTATTTTTCCTTCAGTCAGTTTTTTCTATTTTTCTTTCAACAAAATATTTAGAATCTGGATTTAATCATGAGATCTAATCATATTTTAATATTTTATGTTTAGAATCCATTAGTTACTTTCCTGTTTTTAAGTCTGTTGTCTTCTGGAAATGCTAAGCAGGATTTTATGAATAATTCATGCACTGGAAAAAATGGAAATCTAGATAAGTCATTTTTTTCTTAAAATAAGTGCGTTTGTTCTTGGATTGAGGAGGTAAAAGAGACATTTTGCCGATGGAACAAGACAATTTACATTTAAAATAAGAAAACACATTTGCATTGTTTTATTTTAAGTGCATATTATCTAATTATCTTATTTTTTAAAGTAAAAATACTATCTCAAACTATCTCATTTAACTACTCAAATTAAGGACAAATACAGTTAATTTAAGAAATTTTTACTTGTTTCTAGATCGTTTTTCCAGTGTGTAGCCTCTTCTTCCATCCTGCAGGCAATACTCACCGCAGAAAGCTAAAAAAATACAGATAAAAGAGATTTGCTGTGATTAGGTTTGGGATTTTTAGCAAGTAAAAACAGCCCAACATCAAAGAATGAGAGATTAAGAAGCAAGAAGCTGGAGATAAGGGAGGTATTTATTGCCCGAGTAACAGGATTTGAAGGGTTTGCAGGAAGACTGCATGTGGTTGAAGGACGGAGATAAAGCATATCAGAGAAGGAAGTGACGGATAGTTCAGGTGACAAAAGGTATAAAAGGATCAAGTGAGCAGGATTAGGAGAGAGGATGGGGAGTATGAAGAGAAAATACCAAATGTGATAAATAACAGCGGATAGATTAGAAATAATGGGAGGGATTAACATGGTCAGAATCTGGCGTCCTCCACTCTGCCTCTCTGACAATTAATCAGTCTAAAATAAGGTCCACCACCCATTTACCCTCATCCTGCTGCAAATACAGCAAATTCCTGGACTAAGATACGGTTCATTTTCCTGGAAGGTTTAAGCAAACATATAAAGCTTTCAGAGGTTTAAAGGCGAGGTCAGCCATGTTTACAGTCCTACTGTAACAGGAGGAAGAGGAAGTGCTACCAAGGAAGCAGACAATAGGAAATTAATACAGAACTATGACAACCAGATAAAGAAGTTAAAATATTTATAAAAATATGCAACAATTGTTTAGGAATAAATTTAAAATTAAAACGTATTTATCTTAAATCTCAATTTTTTATTGTATTTAATAAATAAATAATAATATATATATTATTTAAATAATATATATAATATATAAATAATAAATAAATAATCTGACACACCTAGTGGCCTCATTGGTTGTATATAAAAAAAATCCTGTAAAAATTGTTTTTTGCAATTTCTAACATCAAGAAGATTTATTAAATTCAGCCTCTTTGACCAGAAAGAGCAGAGATCCAGGAGTTTGTCTTAAGAGGAGGAGAAATGAGGACAACAAGCCTCTAAACTTTGGTCAAGAACGTCTCCATCCTGTCAGGCTCTGCATGGTATGGGCCTGTATCATGGTATGGGCCTGTATCATGGTATGGGCCTGTATCATGGTAT
>NW_015150877.1:638161-640578 GCF_000732505.1 Cyprinodon variegatus | reverse complement strand
AAAATCCTGCAGTTCCAGGTACTCAGAGATGTACTTCCATTCAGAAAGCCCACATTCATATCTTCAGGTAACACAGAGTACATGTCAGACTTAATAATATTACTTTAGCGATAGTTTCAAGGTGTTGCTTTATTGTATATCTCGTACCGTGTCTTTCGGTTCTGCTGTTCTTTTTACATCTCGTTGCAGGTGATGAAGCAGACTGAAAATGTTTTGTCATTGTCTCCTTTCTATCTCCTCTTTCTTTCATATTTTCTCTTTTTTTATTTCGTTTTTCTTCTGTTTTTCTGCTCTACTTTCATTGCAGTGTCCATATAAACTGTAAAACTCCCTGCATAATTATAATAAAGCAATTTATATACAGGAAACAAGTGGAGCAATATGGCAATTGCCGTACTGCTACACTTTTGAAAGTTAAATCTGTTGGGCTCTTTTTTGCATCAAGACAATTATTCTTATTGCCACATTGCCAGACAGGACACTGTAAAAAAAAAAAAAAAAATCCTGCAGTTTTTTAACAGATCTTCTTGGCTTACCCTTTACTCTACCAGACCGACGGACATGTTTGTAGTGAGAAAAATGACTTTTAAAATGTTTCCTCATTCAGTTTGCCTTTCTGAGCCTCTCTCCAATGCGGGATGGTTTTTTTTTTTTATCTCAGAGGAAATTTAAATCATCTTTGCCCCACAGATAATAAAGAATTAGATCCAAGGATTACATAAACCGTTTAGTTTCAGATTTGATTCCAGAAGGATTTTTTTTTCTCTCTTGTGCTTTGACTCATAGTTTCCATGTAAGGAATTTGAATTTTGTAACCATGGACTTAGGTGATCTTTTGACTGGTTTCTAGCTGACTGGAGTTCTGCTTGATTTAACGTGTTTAAAAGTTGGAGCAGCAGAGACAAAAAAAAAAGATGTTTTATATGAGTTTGTTTCCATCTGGAGGCCTAAAGATGCCAACTCACTGAGCTGACTAATATCAGCCACTTTCTCTGCCCTGTAGCTGTTTCCAGCTGTTGTATGTTTAAGGTTTAGATATGCTGGAAAAGCTTGTATCACCTCTAAGTGGAAATGTTTTCCGGCCCTAATTAAAAGTCATGTTCATGCAGAAACTCGTCCATAAAGCCTGAAAGAGCTTCCACTGTTGGATTATCGCCCTGATGTTCCGTTATATTGCTTTTCCTGGTCCTTTATGTGGGAAACAGCTTCATTTCAGATGAACTGTTCACTCAGTTTTAAGGGTCAAAGAGTCACAGATGAAATGGAAACAGCAGGTTTGGGCTTAGCTGCAGGTTGGAAGCCGTATTCAACCGTAACCCTCTGCTGATTGTTACTGACTGTCTGATTCTAAAACCGACTGATTTACCAGGAGAGCCTTCAGGAGCAGCTGGATCATTTCATTTTTCACCATTTAAAACGCTTTAAATTAAAATGGAAACCTGGCTTTATAAAGTGAGAAGTGATCTGCAGAATGATGTCAGCAGGTTCTGAAATCTCTGCTGCTGAGATCATTTCCACTGTTTTCCACATTCCTGTGTCTGCAGAGTCAAGCTGAGGTGAAGCTGAAACATTGAGCAGAATCGGATTTTAAAACCGTCTCGCTGTCTTTTCTCTCTCACCAGACATCTTTCCGACTTGTTAGGCTCCTAAAAACCCACTGAGGTAACGCTCAGCAGAAAGCCTCCTGACAGAATAAGATGAATTAGGATTCCTGCTGGAATGAAGGCTTCAGCGTCCCCCCTCAAAATATCAGATATAAGGAAGATACTTAAAGATGTCCGGATTTAATCTAAAGACTTTGCAGAGCCAATCATGACATTCTCTGGCTTTTTTCCTCTGTTCTTCCAGCCCAGTGTGTGATGTGACCTCCTGGATGGTTCTTCCTCCCATCAGTTCCTCCACATCACTGAAGACTACTCAAAGAAGATGCCGGCTTTGCCTGCAGGCCTGCAGGCAGCAGATCTCAGCACCAGAAGGGCCACGCATCCTCTGATTCCAGCAATGTTTCTCCTCTTGCTGCTTTGCGTGCAACCTTCACAGTCCAGAAGTGATCCAGAACTCAGAACCTGGAGACAGACCGGGCCACGGCTACAGCTCTCACACTCAGGTAGGGCATGATTTAAACATGTGCTGCATGAGGTTGACTCTCCTGTTCTGTTCTTTTCAGATTATACTCTGGAACCTTTCTTTGACAGAATTTATTATTAGTAAATTACACTTCAATTATATTTTAGCTTCAATAAAGAAACAGAGATTTGTTATTTATTGTGCTCAGCAACAAGGCTTTGCATGGTTAGCATAGCAAGGCATTTTGCATCCAGAATGTAACGGAAAATGTATATTTCTGCAAATTTTAGACCATTTCAAATATACGGAAGAGGATTAGGGCCACTGGGAAAAAAAAGTTCACTGATTTT
>NW_015150877.1:635984-636788 GCF_000732505.1 Cyprinodon variegatus | reverse complement strand
TGAGCTGAATTGGTGTTTTAACTCTGAAAGAATAACGGAACGTTTCCCCAGAGCCGGTCCAAGGCAGAGGTGAACTAACCCGCTGCTTAGCCTTGGATCCAGCTTGAAGGAAATAACCTATTTTAACATTGATATGTGTACATTACATTTACATAAATATATCAAAGTTAAATTGCTCTGCCTTCGGTGGTTTTGCAGAGTAAAACTATCCTGCATGTTAGCATGTCCTGCTCAAATTTCTGAACACGTTTCCACTCCAGATGACCCCATCATATGATGTCTCAGCCCCCAAATAAATGGAAACCTTCTCAGAGGTTGTGTCTGTGTTTGATGAGGGAATAAGAACCAATCAGTGAGATGGATGAACCTGACAATGAACCAAAAGTAAACTGAAGTGCTAAAGCTGAGCTTTCAGATGAAGGTGGGGTTTACATGAATGATGGAGGCAGAAACCGATTAAACATGAGGATGTGGGGCCTAAAGGGTTCAATTCATGCCAATTTTCTCTATTCTGGGAGAGAAAAACAAACCAACTCATGTTTGATGTACTTTTTAATCAGGAGCAAAGCTTTAAATTTAGAAAGCTCTCTGAAGGAAATTGGGAACATGCTGCTTTCATCTTCCTTTAATGGATGGATTTCAGTGGCTCGGGCTTTGATTTAGACCACTGCAAATCAGTCCTGATTTAAACAGAGATCATTTGTTTTCTTTGCTTATAGCATCAATCTTTTAAACACTAAACGGCTGATTAAGAAATGTTTCTGCTTTATTTACACCACAGCATTAATCACGTCTTTTCAGCAC
>NW_015150877.1:630985-633961 GCF_000732505.1 Cyprinodon variegatus | reverse complement strand
ATGCCATTAACGTTTATTTTTTCTTATCGTGTTTAGTAGAAAAAAACAACTACTACAGGTATAAAATATAATTTGAAAATCTGTGAGAAGACTTGATGAAAATACTAAGAAGTTTTTAGTCTTTTCTGTCTGGGATCAAAATCTGATTTTTTTTGCGTTGAAATGATAAAAGCGAAGCTTGAAAAACATGTTATTTTTTTACATCTTTTAAAAAAACTTTCTTCTTTACAATTTTGGTCTTTTTTTGTACTTTGTTCTTCTATAAGAACATTTTTCACAATTTGAAGGAGACTATTTGATGTAATGGCAGAACATTTATATTTACACAGAATTGAGGCGAGTTTGTGTTTATTATTAGAAACAGTAGCAGCTTCTGGTCGTAAAAGGAAGCAGCGAACATGTTTAATGAACTCCGGCGTGGCTCTCCTGCTGCGTTTTAGCCGCAGGATGAACAATCCTCAACCTGTAAACTTTTAATGCTGTTCAGCAGCTTTGGGGCTCAAAACGGAAACAAACACTCGTTCTCAAATCTGCTGAAAATAACTGCTTGTTTAATTAGAAAACTTAAGTTTGATCTCTTTTTACCGCATTCTCTTTTTTTCTACAGTTGTAGTTAAAAATGTCCATAATGCCAAAATCTTTGTCAACACATTCAGCTAACTGTAAATATAGAGATTTAGCTGCAGAAAGGAAGCGCAGCGGGGAACAGCAAGCTCCAGGTCTGCCTCTCCCTGCAGAATAAACATCTGTCCTGGAGAACCGAAGCTGAGAGCTTCCATAAATCCAGTGAAGCATCTTTATCCAATCCAGGTGTGAACTGGACGCCTTTCTTCAACTTCTGCCATAGAAATATCTACACCTAGATCCACCTTAGACTTCACAGGCTCCATTCTGAAATACTTCTCCCAATAATCAAAGGAAATGATCTGTGTTTTTTTGGAGCGCCACATCACATCCACATCACATGGAACACAACTGAAAAAGTCTGGAGGTTTTAACATTTAAAACCTTGAACCTGACTGACAAACTGTGATCAGTTTAAAAAAAGAAAGTTGTAAAAACATTAAATTAGGATCAATTCCAGCATGAATGAGTCAAACCAACCTGCAGGATTTGATTCAGAGGCTCATCGCTCGCAGCCCAGGGAGATTAACTGAAGTCAGCCAGAAGATGGGCGTCTGTGGAGCCTTCCTTTATCCCTGTCCAGAGATGGTGTCCTCTTTTAGAGGACTGTCAGTTTGGAATGGACAAAGAGACATGGGGACCAGATGGATCAGTATCATCAGTAATTTAAAGTTTATAATTTTTCCTGATGATATGAATCCATTTTCTTCTGGGAGAAATTTGGATGAAATAATACAAACGATAGAAAAAGAGTTAGCTGAGTTGAAAACATGGTTTGATTATAATAAGTTATGTACAAATGGAGTTTATGAGACAAAACTTTTAGGGATTATTATAGACAACAAACTTAGTTGGAAGCCTCACATAGAATATATTAGAAATAAAATTGCAAAAACTATTGGAATATTATTTAAAATAAAAGATTTAATAAATATTAAAGGCCTGCATATTATATATTCCTCTTTGGTTATGCCTTATTTGTCCTATTGTTCAGAAATATCGGGAAATGCAAAAAAAACAATTATTGATAAGTTAGTTAAGTTGCAAAAAAAAAGCTATAAGTCTTATTTATAAGGTGGGATACCGTGAACCAACTGATAAACTCTTCATTTAAAGCAACACATTAACATTCAAAGACATTGTTTATATAAAAATACTGGAAATAATGCATAAAGCAGAGAACAAAAGTCTTCCTTCTGGTATTCAGAAATTATTTAACTTAAGAAAGAATGAATATAATCTGCGAGGTTTGTTTATATTTGAATGTGCAAAAGAGACGAGCCAGATAAAGTCTAGATGTGTTTCAGTTAATGGTGTGAAAATGTGGAATGAATTGAATGATGATTTAAAGTTATGTCCTTTCTTGGTGAATTTTAAAAGGGCTTTAGAATGTAAAATGATAAAATCCTATGTTATCTAGATTTGAATATTTATATACGCAGTAAAGAACCTGGTAGGTTGTAAAGGTTGTAAGTATAAAACAGGGTAGGCAATAATAAGCTTTGCTTCAGCCTATTCCTTTTTTTTTTGGAAAATATTTGGTTTTGTTTTGTTTTGATATTGTTGTTTAATGTTGGATTATTTGCTAAAAAATAAAGTGAAAGTGAAGTGAAGTTTCATATATGATTCCTGCAACCAGTCTTTGCAGTGAGGCTCTGTGCTGCAGCAGTAGGAGGTTTTATCATGGTATGGGCACCCTTCACTTTCCATTTCTGACTCTTTGTATGTTTGTTTAAAAATAAAATCTAAACTTAACCAGAATATGTAACCTAAGTTTAGAGATGATAAAATGATCAATCTAGGATCAGCTCAAGAATTTAGAAGCTGGGTTTGTACTTCAACAGTTTCTGATAAACCTATTTAGACAACGATTAAATAGACTCAAAAACGAGAACATTTTTACTCTCCAAAGCTGCTGAAATGATTCTACTCTGCATGGTGCTTTATTGAGTGGCCTTAGGGAAAACCTCTGGGAAATGCTTCAGGCCCATCATGTGTCGGGTCATAAATCTTTGCTCAACAGATGAAGCAGATTTCATGCACCTCAGGTGTCTTTTTAAAACTGAGACCAGTTTCCAAACTTAGCTTTAAGTGTCCAAGGTCAAAGAACTTTATCTCAGCTGCTGCTGATAAGCCTTTCTGATGTTCAGCATCACAGAGAGATCCAGTAAAAGGCTTTAGGAGGAGAAGCTCTGAGGCCAGATATAAAGCCCTGGTGTAAAAGTATTAACTGAGCTGTAAAATGAGCCGATCTTCTGCCAGCCTGCCTGTAGTCAGGCCAGCTGGCAGCTATGCCTGGGTCGCGACAACACAGTGTTTTTGCTCCTGTCTTGGACCTTTTCCTGACTCATC
>NW_015150877.1:627321-629578 GCF_000732505.1 Cyprinodon variegatus | reverse complement strand
ACAAGGAGCAGGTGTGAGAGGACACAACGAGGGAGCCAAGGGGAAAGGAACACACACACACAAGAGGGCAACAGAGGAAAACAACAGAAAAACATGAGGGCTAACATAAATCTAGAAATTACAACAAAATAGGAATTAAACCAATAAAACTAGAAAACAAGGAGCAAAGTAAAGAACAACAGAACTAAAACCATGACATATACTGCTGGTCTTTTACTCTTAGTTACAGACAAACACTCTGGGTTGTGTAACTAAGAGTAAAATACCAGGAGTAACATAGTTGGTTTACATTCTTTTTTTTTGTGGCCATCGAAGGCAGTTGGACTCATGTTGGTTCACAGTCCACTTCTGATTGGCTGATCAGGGCCTCACGATGGCTCGTCTCACTTGAACAGACAGGCTCTTCAAGAGAAGCGACCAGCATGAAGTATTGTGCAGCCATCAGAACCAAGCCTAATCCAAACAGCAGTTTTGTTTGAACTCTTTGCTTTAGCTTTATTCAATTTCTGTGAAACTCTGTGAAATTATCATTTCTTTTCCCCCTGCAACTTTATTTTTTGAGAAAATGTATGTCTGTCAGTTTTATTAGTTCCGAGGGAAAGTCAGCAGCCTGGACTTCATTAAGCTCCATTCATTCTCTGTGGTTCTGAATTTAGAAAACTGAGGGATCCAAAAGTGATTCACACACTTAAAACTCTGCTCCTTTTTCTTCCCACTCGGTCATGTAAGCTTTAATTGAACATTTATTAACTTTTAGAATCCTGCAGAGAGCAAATATATAATATCTACTTCGCTTAAGTATCCAGAAACTTTTTTTGAGACATTAATGTCAGGATTGATCCGCATGGATCTAAGCCAGCAGTAGTTTGGACCTGGTGGAAGGCGTTTTGGAACAATATTGACTTACATGTTGGACTCTCATGGACTTACATGTTGTTTGTGGGCTGTTGGAGGGCACCAGAGCTCCACAAATCATTGCCGCATTAACTGAATACCTTCCAGATCCGTTCCAGCTGTGAGGAAATTGTGCAACTTCGGGTTCAAACTAAAAGCAGGCGGCTTTTCAGAGCCTAATGAAGGAGAAACATCAGTGTGGATAATGTGTTTGCTTTGGTTTCAACCACATTATTTTAACCCTGTTTCAGTAAAAGGTGCCTGCGTTGGTTTACTGTGGATCTGACTTTTCCAACTGCTGTTGCTGCTTTCTGACGCTCGGGTGGAAAAAATCCAACCAAAACACTCTGACCTCATATGGGACTGTGGGATGAGAAACACAGCAACACCCCCACACACACACACACCCACCCACACACACACTTTCTGATAGCTGTGACAGCTCAGCTGTCTATGGCAGGTTGCCTCTACACACTCATCTAGCAGGTATTATGATAGCTGGTCACTCAGACGTAGAAAAACAAGAACTGATTCCGTCACATCTTCCAAACTATGAAAACACACAGACACAGCGGTCCAATCTGAGCCGAGTTGCTGTGTTGTTAGATAAAAACAACCAACGTGTTTCTGCAGGAAGTCTGTCAAAACTGATTCACATCCACAAACATCCAGAAATAAGGGGTCAGGAATGCAACCTGTGTGTGTAAGGATGTGTAAGCGTGAGGTGTTGGTACCAAACGCAGTCATACTGTCAACCTTGACCTTTAGCCTGCTCTGATTATGGATTGTAGACCCGGGAGGAGTTGGTAAAGAAAGAGGAAAACAAAGGAAAGTAGAAAGGAAGGAGGGAAGGGAAGGGATGACAGTGTGGATGTTTCCTAAGCTTAGCAAAGCCGTCCGGCACCTGAGATGAAGCAGAGCAATGAAGGAATGCAGACCAAGCCACACCTGGTGCAGCCCTGTGGGGCCTTCAGGTTAAGCTCCATGGGGCCATTTGTGTCCGTTTCATGAGTCCTAAGAGACAGCACTTTGGTGGCTTCAGGTTTAGTTCAGTCTAGTGATGATCACATGCATGGTGTTTTTTATGTTCTTACAATAGGCCAAAAGTTGGGTTTATTCATCCACAAGGTTTGCACGGCCACATTAACACCCATTCCCCTTTGAGCTGATTGATTTCCTGCTCTGCACTGCAGTGAGGAGGTGGTCTTTAGACATAACCTTTCACCTACTTGCAAAGCACTTTTAGGAAAAATACCTAGAAGATTCTCCTCTCACCTACCCTCACCTGACTCACGATGCAATGACGAGGGAATTAAGGACCCATCAGAACCCTCTAATGACCATTACCACCCCCAGGTGACCT
>NW_015150877.1:623705-626200 GCF_000732505.1 Cyprinodon variegatus | reverse complement strand
CGGAAATGCAACAATTGGAACAACCGCTTCCCATGACTCTAACAGTAACTGAGTGGGAACACAAACACAGTCAAAAGATTGTAACTCTTTGAAAGGAACTATTGTAACTCTTGAATGACACAGAGAGGCTTTAAAATGTTTTAAAAGTATTCCTACATACTGTGTGGTGCTGTAAGCTTGCGGTCTGCTCTAACCCCCATTCCAGTAGTGTTGGCCAGAATATTAGGTGCAGGGGGTAATCCTGCATGGAATATAACAGCTGCAGACATTGTGTCCCTGTGTTCATCATGCATAGCTAAGCCTTACATTACTCTTTTCTTCCCAATGGTCCTTGCATTGGTGAAGCACACGCCCGCCCGCCTGCAGAGACAGAATGGTTTGGCCTCTGTTAGAGCTTAATACTTTAAGTTCATTAAGTCCTCCCAGTAGAGTATAAAACAGTCCTCCATCACAGAGAGGAGAAAATACACACCCTGGAATTGTCCCTGTGCTTTGAATCAGGCAGCTGCTTCATCACATTGATATAAAGAGGTTTAATTTGTCTGCTGAGAAGGTTTATCTTTAGCTTGAGCTTCATCTCTGTTTTCTCTGCTCTAACGCCACTAACTCAGCAGTTATGCAGACTTGTTGGCTGTCTTCGCTTTTGAATGTTTTAAATATAAGAGTTCCAATAAAGTCTGAAGGCCAGTAAATGTTTATGTTTTCAATGTTGTAACTTGCTCTAGATAGACAGGCCTACCAGGTCCTCCTCCCTGATGCACCAAATCATCAGATTTATAGGTGGAGGTGAGCAGCTGTGAAAAGTTCTCAGTCATCCAGGTCAGAGTCATTCCAAAAATGTTAAGACAATCCACTGTACTTTCTTTCCAAGTTTAAAGACGTTTCTCTTCCCATCTAGGAAGCTTTTTCAATTCAAATTGTCAGAAATAGTGTTGAGTTCCAGGTTTTATCCAGTAGCCCAAACAAAGGTTTGTTTTTGTTTAGAAAACATGAAAATTGAAACGGACCAACGGGTCCACCCCTTTGGAATGGGGTTGTTTGGCTTCTTTTGTTAGCCTGCAATGCTCCATACCTGTCGTTAAAGGGAATTGTTGGCCTGACTGAATGGGCAAGGTCTTCTGTTCCGCTGTAAAAGGGTTGGTGGTGTGACGATAGCGGGAAGGAATCAACCCAATTGCTGCTTTGTAGGTTTTTGAAAGCTGAAATCACCCCCTCTGTTTAAGGTTGATGTTTCTTTCTTAACATAGATGGCTTCCTTCACACCCCTCTCAAACCACCTGTCTTCTTTGTTCAAAATGTGAACAAGAATGTCCTTTGTCCATAAGGTGTAGATGGACCGCAGAGTCTTGTCCCTTGTCGCTCTTCTGTGTTGGTCCATGCATCTGTGGAGAGGTTGTTTGGTTTCTCCAATATAAAGATCAGAGGATTCCTTCTTGCATTCTTGCCTAGAGTTTATAAATATAGTCCTAAATTTGGCTTTGTGCTCCAATGTGCAGTTTTTATGTAGATGTTCTTGCAGCCTGATGATTCAGTTGGTTGTTTCCATCAGGCCATGCGTTTTAGTTTTTTAAATGGTTAAAAGCTGCAGGCAACAGCCTGCTCTTCCTTTCTTTACCAGATAAGACCGTAATATTAACTCCTCAGTGAAACTGGTTGTTGTACAGTCAACAATCATTAAAACATCCTCTGTTCAAACCTTCATACTGAAGTTTTTAATCCCATGAGCTCTGATGCCTTCAGATGTTCTCAGGGAATTAAACATCTTTAGTAAGCTTGATTTATGAACACTTGCTCTGTTTACCAAACACTTCAGCCTCCTTCAACATGAAGCATAAAGGTTAGACTCCTCCAGCAGCAACAGAACTTACAGGCGCTTTTCCTCCAAACGACCACCCCGCTGCTAAGACTGCCCGAAAACTGATTGATTCAAATAGCTGCTTCAGATTTTATCAGCAAACAGCTGCAAGCCAATAGATTCTGAGTGCAGTCGGATCTGATTTAATGGGTGTTTTCTGGGTGGAGAGGCATCAAACTGTTTCAAAACAAGATGCAATCTGTGTTTCAACCATCTGTTAACGTTCAGCATGTATTTATTTAAAATTACACCTGAAAATGCCTCAACAGTCTTATTAGAACCGTCTAGGTTAACACAGGATGTAGGAAAACGAGGGAAGTCTGCGGCGAAGCCTTGTTAAGGGAATTTGGTCAGAAACATTGCTGAAAACTGAAAAGTCCAATGAAGGAGGGAAAAATCTGAGCGGATGAGAAGATTTCAGCTTCTGATCTGAGATCATGTCATGGACCACCAGACCCACGGTGTCAAAGGCTCAGAATGTAGGACCCAGAATTAGAGGTCAGACAAACAGTGGGGTAATTCAAAGGTGTTTATTAAAAAGGGTAGAAGGATCTGCGGATCTGCAGTGGCTGCGGTTGAGGCGGGGCACCGCCCATCACTGGAAAACTGGTGGAGAGAAACACAGGCAAGTGACCATGAT
>NW_015150877.1:620606-622030 GCF_000732505.1 Cyprinodon variegatus | reverse complement strand
TAAACACACATTAATTTTATAGTCATCTTTGAATAATCCTAACACAGTGCTTCCACATATGACAGCTGATGCAGCAACATTTCTGAAAATGGTTGACAGTTGGTGGCAGCCAATGAGAAGAGGTTTAAAATGATGGACAGGACTTATGACCAGCATTTATCCCCGGCCTCACTCTTTAGAGAAGATATCACGGACCGGACCCACCTTTAAATCATTTATAAATTACCTCATGTTGTCCGATGGCAGTGTCTAACTGTAGAATTTCAGTGTTAATTTCTGTTTACAGTAACGGATTATAATTAAAAATGTCTCCGGACCTTTACTGGTTGATGATTTTTATTATTCTGACCCTGCTGATGTTTAATTGGTTACCCCTGACCTAGAGCATCGCCACACCACATTTATAGAGAAAACAATGTTTAGTAAAACTCTACATGCATAGTTTGATGTAGAACAAACCAGTGGCGTTTCTTTTTCCAACAGAAACAAAGCACACGTTTAACATGTTTGTGATGCTATAGTTTAACCTGTGGATCGATCACAGTGCTGAGATGTTATCATTAAACACTTGATAGTTTGCACTTTAGGATGCATTCACCTTCAAGGAGCTGAGATTTAACATGTATCTTTAATAGGCAGTGTCATTCCGGTCTGTCTAAGGTTTGTGCACAAGTTTAAATTAGACGGGTGGTAAGAGGTCCCAGCAGGTATCTGGTTTGGACTTAAGAATGCTAACCTTCCGAGTTTGGAAAAACTTCTTTAACTGTGATATACGGCTAATGTGACGATCATGAAGTGAGGAGGTGACGTGCAGAAGATCTAAAACCTTCTGGCACGATGATCAAAGCGTCTTTAACCAAGAAGCTTCAGCCTCTTCAGGGTCTCTAAATGTTTTCCAGCCCATAAAAGCCGTCAGATTGTGAGACAGCGCAGACAGAGACAGAGCATAAACAGTTCAAACCATCAGAAAGACCTAGCAGAGCTGGAGGCTTGGGTCGCCGTGGTAACAGATGTCATCAGCCTTTCATCTTCCCTGCAGATGATCCTCTACGTCATTGGCTCAGATTAAAACATGTGTGCAAAGAGGAACCATGTGTTCAGTGTTTAAAGCTCCACTGCTCTAATCTTAGTCACTGTAGGAAAACCTTAAAGAATATTCAACAAAGACTCATTGAATTTATGCTTGATGCCTTTGATTGAAAACGCTGTACTTAAAAAAACACGGAGCGTATCTGAGCATTACCCAAGTTTACTTTATTGAAATAAAATAAAATAAATTTCTGCAGGTGTCCAGTGAAGAAATGTAATACTGCGTTCAATTTTCATCCGAGCAGGGTCAGAGTGATGTCATCTCTGAGGTAAAAGCGTTCCAGTTTCCTGCTTGTATTCTTGGAGGCTACAGCTACGCTCACAATTATAAAAAC
>NW_015150877.1:613533-620544 GCF_000732505.1 Cyprinodon variegatus | reverse complement strand
TAAAAGTGCATAAATAACCGACTAAATTCACATGAATAATAGGTTTTTCCTAAAAACAAATACAAGGAGCAGCCATTTTAAATGTGGCAGTCAAGTTATCCTGTTGCTCAGACTTCTGATTCATAGTTCTGATTTTAGGCGGTGCTCCAGTTTAAACTTTATGCTCAGATGTGGAGAAATCTGGCCGATGTAGAGAATATGAAATGTTCGTGACTCCATCAGATGCAGCTTTTATTTATTTTTTTTTGGTATGATGTTTGATAGTTGCAGCATCTTGCAGCATCTCTGTGACTGTAGCATTTTTCTTCAGCTTTCTTTAGTGTGTTTGTGTGCGTAGGATTTAGTTTGTTTATGTTTTTGCAGGGCATTTTGTCACTTGCTTAGATCACCTTTTGCCCACAGAGATGACCCGGCCCGTCCCACAGCTCACATGGTGGGTCAGCTATTAAAAAACGTTCCATCTCCACATTTTTTAAAAAGGGTTAAACCCAGGACTTCCTGGATGAGTTAGCATGCATAGGTGCAGCTGGCACGTTAGTCCCCAAAACATCTTTGTTGGGTTGTTTGGTGAATCTAAAATGTCCCTGGGTGTGACTGTATTTGTGCATGGTTTTTTAAGGTGCCCAGTAGATAAACTGGTGAATTGTCCAGGGTGGACCCCGCCTTTCGCACAAGGACTTCTATAAATGGGCCTCAGTCCCACTGTGACCCTCATGGATGAAGTGGGAGAAGATGGATTATGAAAAGAAATGTTCAATTCCTCTCCAAAGATTTGACCCACATAGTCGACCCACCTTGGCCCATGTAGGTTTTACTGTACTGAACCTATCCAGGCTCTACTTCTTAGACTAAAGGGCTTGTTATACTCCCTCAGCAGTGTGGGACAGTGAGCTTGTTGCAGGTATGAAGCAAATAATTTTGATTTATGCTCAATATTGAAGCGTGGTCTGCGCTTTGTTATTCCACTCCACAATGCAAGAGGGCCTATCAGGAACTAGCTGTGGGTCTAGATACGGCCGAGGCGGTGAGGAAGTGGGGTCAAGTTTCTGCGACAACGGAGGGACATGAGGGCGAAAAAGAGCGGAGATACAGGTGGAAAAAGAGTCCCAGCGCTGTCATGTTTTACACTCGGAAACAGGCAGATCTTTAAGGGTTTTATTGAAAAAACTTAACGAAAGGGGATTCTGCAACAGCAGACCGAAGCTCAGCACAGGGAGCCGGAACCAGGGAACGTCTAAGGGAATGAGAAGGGCGGTCAACCAGGGACGGAGCAGAGGAATGTACAGCTGAACGAACGCTTACCTCAGAGCGGGGAAAGCCGAACCGGGGAGAAGGCGGGTTGACTCTATGCTTGCCTGAAGGTGGAGAAGGCGATCGTCCAGGTGACCAGAGAGCTGAAGCCAGAGAGGGTCCGAGCAGCACCGGGAAAATCCAGGGATCCAGAACAGCGGGAGGAACTTGATGGTGGTCCGTGAGGGTGATGGGACCAGTAAGGGGAACCGACTCCAAAGGAACCAGGGGAACCACTCATAGGAATACACCACGAGAGGGATAACTTGGACTCGAGAGGAAGGATCAGAACATTAGGGGGTACCTGGGAAACACAAAGGTAAAGTTTGGTTACTCAAAGAGCTTCGAAGGCTAGAGACCGTGGTAGGTTTGCATACCACTACGGTAACACTAGTCGTCCTCCCGCTGTCTGAGCGCAGTTCTTATAGAGCGCCCCGGTGCTGCAGAACCTACTGCAGGTGTGCGAACACCAATCAGTCAACCTGGAACACCTGTGGAGAAGGCAAAGGCCTGACAAGCGCTCCTCGCTCTTCTAGCTGCCCCATCTTCACCAGTCGTTTTCCACAATGGCGGTCATACAAACAAAACAAGCCGGTAAGGAACCAAACAGGAAATACGCATAGTGTAGAGCGGATGGAGATTTTACCAATCAGAGGCCTCCTGCCTATGTTCGCCTACAATTTTGGAGAGGTGCACCAGAGTGTCTGCGCAAGGGGGGGGCATATGTGCGTTAACTGCGACACACTCAGACGACCTGGTTTCTGAGTATAAATCAGCCTTAACACCATCCAGCTGCTGGAGACACAAGAACCTGCTGAGATTAAAGCCTCCAAATCTTTTTTACTCCTGGAGTCTCAATCCAAACTAAAGTGACGATTATTTGATTAGTGAAATAAAAGCAAACTATGATTTAGAAATAAAGCACATTGAAAAAATAAAATCAACAGAAAGAGAACAGAAGCTTTAAATGGTTGTGGACCCAGAGCAGGTTAATGTGGGTCTGCAGAGCAGTCGTGGTTTGGGCCGGATGTTTCCTGGCAGCGTTGTCAAACAATCCGAGGGAAACATGGCTACCTGAAAGGACTAAAAAAACTAACAGAGGAGTCCTGTTTCAGACAGGAGCAGTAACCAGGGGTAACTCAACACCTCCCTGTCTTTCCCAGGAAAGCACCAAACAACATGGACCCATCCAGTCCAGAGTTTCTGTGTCCTGCAGAACTCAATAAATAAAGGTTTTATTTACACAAAACGTTTCTTGATCCAATCAGGGCTTTAATTTGATTATAAACCAGAGTTAAACCAGACTTTCTAAGCTCAGTGGACACAGTAACAGTGTTCCTGTAATATTTCTAAAGACTTTACTGGATTTGTCTTCCACACTTTCATTCGTCTGGTTTTAATATAGCTATGTGATGGAGACTCATGGAGTAAATTAATAAACATTTCACAGAATAAATACCGCCTTAGCTGGTTATTGGATGCAGATGACACTCTTCAAAAAATGGAAATCTAAGCAAGTCATTTTTTCTTTCAGTAAGTGCATTTTCCTCTAATTGAGGAAGAAAGTGAGACACTTTGCCAATGGAACAAGACCATTTACCTTCAAAATAAGAAAAAACAATTGCATTGTCTTATTTTAAGTACATATCATCTAATTATCTTTATTTTATGGGTAAAGATACTAATTTCATTGGCAAATCATTGTATTTACCTGTTCAAATTAAGGGTGAATACACTTAATATAAGAAATTTTTACTTATTTCTAGATTGTTTTTGCACTGCAAGCGATTTTGGGGGAAAAAAAACGCATCCAAGGTTTTCTATGATTGATTAAAAAAGAAGTAGCTGGTAAATTACTATATTTATTAACAGGAGTTATATGAAAGATAGATCTAAAACGAAATGCAGTTTGCTTGTTGTAAAATGTTCCTCTAGTTTAATTTGTTTGACTTTAATCTTACTATAAAGTTTAAAAAAGCAGCCCCACATCAAATGTCTCCATTTACTACAGGTTTAATGCAACTGTGTCCAATTACACCAGCCATCTGTCTATGGTCACATGTGGTTTATAACATGTCCTAACATGCATTTCAAACTGTAAACGTTGTTATTTTAGGAAATCAGTCAGTGTTTTATCTGGACGCCCAGTGGGACGCTGATAATTGGAGATGTTTGCATTTGCGTCAGCTGCATGTGTACAGCTTGAAGAGGTAAAAATTCAAATGAATTTATCTTCCTCTGGGAGCTGTTCCTAAAACAGATGGAGGTCATATTTGCTCCAGCTTCTCCTCTCAGGTCGCCACGTCAGGACGGCTCAGCTTTGGTTTCTATCAAACATCAGAGCTGCTTTCATTTCAGTCCAGTTTCAGAACACATGAGCTCTACGCTGCTGCCCCTCCACCTTCACCTATGTCCTCTCTAAGTGTTAGCATATGCTAACTGAGGCTAATGGGTTGCAGAGTCAGGCGCTGAAGAAAGGCAACATGGGAGGTTTTGGTTTGGAGTAATGTTGCGTTTTATTTTGAGATCTTTTAGAAGAAGAACCATTTTAAGCATATTTTAGCATTTGGTTTATGTTTGATAATGAAACATTCACTGAAAGTACCATTAATGGTGCACAGCATTACAAGTGTTTAAAGCGACAAACATCCAAAGACTGCACTGCAAAAACGATATAAAAATGAGTAAAAATGTCCTAAATTAAGTGTATTTACCCTTAATTTGAGCAGGTAATTAGGATGATTTGCCAATGGAATGAGTATTTTTACTCTTAAAATAAGATAATTAGATAATATGCACTTGCAATAAGGCAATATAATTGTTTTTTTCCTATTTTAAGTGTAAATTTTCCTGCTCAATTGGCAAAGAGTCTCACCTCCTCAATTCAAGAAAAAATGCACTTATTTTAAGAAAAAAATCACTTATTGAGATTTGATTTTTTTGCAGTGTGGTGACATGCGGTCCGACTGTCCCTGAATGCCTCGTGAGCATAAACAGCTGGAGCTTTTCTGATGTTGCTCAGTTTACAGTTTCTGTCTATCTAAACACAAGTTAAACATTCAAGGACCTGAAATAACTAAATATTTTAAACTTTCATCAATCATTGTGAGAACAAATGTTGGGTATGAGAACTCTTATTATTTAGAAACCATAAAACTCTGCGTAAAATGCACTAACGGTATATTTCAGCCCAGGTCATTTCTGGTGACTTGCTGATGTTTAAATACAGACGATTTCTGCAATACAGGCTAAATAGGGGACATCCTCAAGCCAAATCTTTATTCAATCTTATGAGTTTAAAAAATAACCTGCCGATTTCAAAAAATAGTTTTTAAAATTTTATTAAAATCCCATTGAGATTAAAAGCCTCTTATTTAAGGGAGTCCTGGCCAGGAGGCAGCAAAGTTACATAATAAACAGAGATGCATTAAATTATTATTATTAAAAATATAAATACAAATAATAATAATAATTAATATTAATATTAATAAATAAATAAAAACATAAAAAATAGAGATACATTAAATTAAATGACAGGTACATAAAAAATGCTTGAGAATGCTTTAAATTCTTTCACTTTCAACTTAAATGCATTTAAGGATAAAATCTCAGCCAACGTCCAGTTTCTTAGAAAAAATTCCACGCACAAGGAGCTGCGTAGATAAAGCCTTTCTTCCCCAGTTCTGTGCGGGCAAAAGGAAAAGTGAACAAAAGCTGATGGTTGGATCTCAGGGCAGAAGAAGCCATGCTTTTCTGTGTGAGTAAGGTACAAATGTAAGAGGGCGGTAATCCAAGAAGGGCCTTGTAAATAAAAGTGTAGCAATGAAACTGCCTTCTCATAGAGAGGGAAGGCCATCCCACCTGAGAGTACAGGTCACAGTGATGTGTCATGGCTCTACAGTTTGTGATTAACCTTAATGAAGCATGGGAAACAGAGTCCAACATTTGAAATAGATGTCTTTTAGGGCAGTGCCTTTGATGGCAGCAGGGCACCGGATGGATTGAAGCAAAACTGAAAATTCAGAGTGCTGCTCCAGACTGGGTTGCAAATTAAGTCTATGTCTTCATTAGATACTACCATAACACTATAGTTATTTAAAATATATAATTTTTCCGAACGCAGGATTTAGGACACAGAATTTAAGGTGAGACAGACAGTGGGAAAGTTCACTGTGTTGATTTGAAATACAGAATAGAAGCGGGTTGTGAATCTGCAGCGGGTGAGGCGGGGTTCCAAGAGTCCAACATAGAGTTCAGCAAGAAATGTTCAGATGGAAACAGGTAGGTCAGTAGTTGAGAAGCAGAACAAGACATTATATCAGGAAAACTACAGAACTTTAAACTAGCTTCCTCCACTTAGCCAAAAAAAGGAACCGGGCATGCTCAGGGGATAAGAGACAGGACATGACCAGGAAACACTAAACACTAAAAACCCTCTCTCACCACTGGCCTCCATGAGAACATGAACTATGGAAATGAGCCATGATCTCCAACTCAGACAATGATCTAGCCCCGGTAGCTGAGCTGTATATAAAGCAGCAGGAGCAGGTAGATAAGATGAGTGATAATTAATAATTATAAGCAATTAGGCCAGCTATCAGGGCAGTGATCATGACATGATCATAATTCTGTTTTGTATTTTTGTTTCGCTGGATCTTAGTCTGACCTTTGACACAGTTATTTACTCTAGACTGTCTGTGTTTCTGAGCAACTGGAACTCAGATTTTACTTAACAGTTCTGTACAACTTTTTATTATTTGTCAGTTATAATTGTAAATAAAATAAAGTCACATGTGAGGTTACTTAAAGCTCCCTATTCAAGCCATTTCTGTTCAGTATTTATATGAGCTCTGAGCTAAGATCAGAAAGTATTACATCTTCTGGCATTAAAACATGCATTTTAATGGAAGTCTGTTTGCATGTGTTTGATATTTGTAAAACCAGTCTGTCTCTGTCAGCAGCACTGGAACTACTGGGAGAAACACCTAAAATCTTTTTGCTGAGGTGATTCTGGCCAAACTGCATGCGGGCGACTCCATTATCTCCAGAGACTGCAACCCTGCTCTACCTTTAAATGCTCAGATAGTGACTACATGTCTTATCTTTCCCAAACCACTGATCCCATTTTCACACTCACTTCTCTGTGTCACCGAGCGTCTGCTGAAACATGAGAGAGAAACCAGGTTTCTGAGAAAGACCTCCTCCTACTCCATTATTTCTGCCTTCTGTCATCGAGGTGCAACCAACAAATGTGGAGTCCGTCTGCAAACAATTATCACGTCTTTGACACTCTGCCTTCATTCAACCTTTAACTCTGGAGTTTAAGAACAGCTGAAACCGCCGAATATCCTTAGCAACAAATGATAAAAAAAAATACATTTTGTTAAAATGTATGACTGTATAACAAATTAAAAGAAAACATGTTTGGCTTTTTTTTAACATCAGGCTAGCATGGCTCAGATTTGTATCTTTGCTTCTGAGGGAACTATAATTCAGCCAGGAGACCAAAGCAGAGATGGAGAACCGTGATGCACAGAAGCAAGTTTGGAAACCAAACACAGACAATACAAACAAACCACAAATCAGTTTTATGCGTCCAAATGTTTAGTGTTTGGGATAATGGTTCTCTGTTGTCTAAACCAGCTGGCAGATTAATCGTCCTGGTACCATCTTTAAAATGAGAGCTCAGAAAAACATGTCAGTGTCTCCAAAGCTTTGCTT
>NW_015150877.1:608777-613112 GCF_000732505.1 Cyprinodon variegatus | reverse complement strand
CAAGTTTCCTCTGTCCATAGCGTTCCTTGACAGCGTCGTTTCTAAGTCACCAATTTAGTGCTACTTGGTCCCAATGGAATTTCCCATTGGGAACCTACTAGCACTAAGATGCTAACTGGTTAGCATGATGCTTCCCAGAAACCGGCCACAACCAAACTTCCTTGACAATCGACCAATCACATTCACATTATTCACTCGTGTAAAGTCGGCACCACTCAGAAGAATTCGGAAATGCAACGACTGGAACAGCTACGAATTTAAGCTTTTTACTCCAGTAAAAGTATTAAAGTATAATTTTTAACCTGAAGTATAAAAGTAAAAGTAATGCAGGAAAAAATGTTAAGGACAAAAGTTTTACTGCTCTACCCTATTAAAGGAACATTTTACTGAATTCTGGAGGATAACTTCCTTAAACTTTGTTTTCTTAGTTTTATAACTAATGGTAGCACTGCCAAATTTAACTTTGCATCACTTGATAAACTATTTTAGTATGTTGTGAACAAGTTTGGGGAGCATCGAGTCCAACCACAAAGAAATTAATTGTGTGGATGAAACAACTTATTGTGACGGTTTTAATTTTTTTCACTAGCAAAACCAAGAGGCCATAATGGAAATGAGCTTAAATGAGACAAAACTAATGAGTCTATTTTTATAATGTAAGGAGGAGAAAGTAGTGATAATTACATAAACATGCAAGGAGTAGAAATAAAAAGTTGTCTAAAAATGATGACTCCAGCAAAGTATAGATAGGCAACATTTCTTCTTAAGGAAGGTAATGAGGTATTTTTTCTTTGTTACTTGACACCTCTGAGTGGCACAGAAGAGAAACATTTGATTTTTTTTATGTATGAAATTAATTGTTTTAAAGCAGGATCCCAAAAATAGAGAGGAGGTAGAAAACAGGCGGGTGAAAATAAAAAGGTTTAATTAAAGGAGGAAAATTCAGAAAGTAAGATATTGCATTGGAAGAGGAACACAAGGTTCATGCTAGTGTCACTAACCGGACGGTCTGCAAGAGCCTACTGACATTTAAGCTGCAGAGTTGTCCACAAGACAAGAAGAAGGTGAGTAGAAGCAGGCAGTGAAATCAGATACGTGGTTAAAATTCAATTCAGTTTATTTCTATAGCGCCAATTCATAATGGCTTTTTCCTCTCGTCTGAGTCTTATGAGGAAAACCTCCCCCCTTTCTGCCCACTGTCACTCAGATCTTTTAGTATGTTCCGCATCGCGCAGCCACCTTCATGGCGTATGAGGGATTTTGGCATATTATCCAATTCAATTCTATTCAGTTTATATCTGTAGTGCCAATTCACAACACATGTCATTTCAGGTCACTTTCCAGTTCACCAGATCATCCAGTCAGATTAATTCAAAGTTTTCTATCTAAGGAAAACCAGCTGATTGCATCGACTCATTGACTCTTCAGCAATCCCTCACACTAAGCATGCTTGTAGCGACAGTGGAGAGGAAAAACTCCCTTTGAACAGGAAGAAACCTCCAGCAGAACCAGGCTCAGTGTGAGCGGCCATCTGCTGAGGCCCACTGGGGTTCAAGGAGACAGAAGCAGACATAGAAAAAGAAGCATAGATACAAAAGGCAGTTGTAAAAGGCGGCCCCGTCCAGGAAACACAGCCAGGCAGACGAGCTCCGAGCCAGCTCCCATTTCAGAAGATGAAGAGAGCACATCCAGTTAGTCACAGTTAGAGAAACAGGACTACGCTGAAAAACAGGGCAATCAAAGAACTACAGGGAACAAAGAAGCAGAAATGATTATGTCTTATTATATAGCAGAAGGATGCAAAGTATTTATTTAAACTGATGTTCAGCCATGCAGGGCTTGACCTTTCCAGATGAACCCTGATGGTGGTCGCTTGGTCCTCAGTGAAGCCAGAACTTCTGTCAGTACAGAAGCAGGAAGGAGGAACATCTTCACACACTCTCGGTCCCTGCCGTCTCTGACTCTCCATGTTTGCTGTCCATGTAAACATGGGGGTTGAAGTTGACGCGTGGTCATGTGTCTGGCATTTGACAGGTTCTGATAATCAGAGCTGTTTAACCCTGAGCAGACGGAGCTGTTTGACAGGTGAGGACTCCTGTCAGCTCTTATCAGCAGTTAGGCCGTCAGCATGCAGAAACCCCCTTGTAGCTGTTGCTCTGATTGCTTTATTCCAGACTGACCTGTTAACTCTCCACAACAAAATCACAAAAAAAGCCCTAAAAACATCTATGCAAAATAAATCAGCTGCTGTCCTTTAACCTTAGGAAGGGTCTATCCATGTTAAACCATTGTAATGTAAGACAGTAGCCTTATTGTATCAGTATGATGCTTTAAATTTGGAAGCAGGGGGATTTAACCACTTTAGATTCCCGCTCACACTGAGCCTGGTTCTGATGGAGGTTTCCTCCTGTTCAAAGGGAGTTTTTCCTCTCCACTGTCGCTACAAGCATGCTTAGTGTGAGGGATTGCTGAAGAGTCAATGTGTCAGGGTTCTGCCCTCTGCTTGGGTTTATTTTCAATTTATTTGTGTTCTGTGTATTTGTAGTTTATTTTCTACCAGTGCTGAGTTCTTTAGTTACTCTCGGTTTTCCCTTTGTGCTTGTTTTCCTTTCCCCTTGGCTCCCCCCTTATTGGTATTTCCCACACCTGCTGCCAATCTTCTAATTAGCCTGTCTCGGTTCAGTCTCCCAATATATACTCCACCTCTGCAGTCACTCAGTGCTGATTCGTTGTTCCGTCGTCTCTGGCTCCCCACGTGAGTTTTCCCTTTTGTAAAATTATTTGGTTATCAGTATTTGTTTTGTTTATTTTTTTTTGTATTTCTGTCTCAGTTGCCTATTAAATTAGCAAGACTCATCTCTCTCTCCTGGTCTCTGCATTTGGCTCTTCAACCAACCTACAACCAACACTTGATACAATGAGTTAATGCAATCAGCTGGTTTTCCTAGATATAAAACTTTGAATCAATTTGACTGCATGACATCTTGTGCTGTGAATTGGCACTATAGAAATAAATGGAATTGAACTGAATTAATAGGGTAAAATACTCTAAAACCACAACCTTCCGGTGGTCAAGCAGGGTGGTGAAGGAATGATGCTTTTGAGACTAGATTAAAATAGAAGTACACAAGTGAATGGGCCTACAAAGGCCTAGTCAAAGTCTTTATCTCAACCTTAAATGCTGTGAAGGCCCTTCATAGAGCTGTTCAGGAAAAAATGTCTGCAGACTTAATGATGGATCGGCTGCTCTGCTGTAATATAAAGCAATTAGAATTCCTGTGTCTGAGGTCGAGTTATTGCTGGATAACCTGAAGTTAAGGGTGGGGTTGGATTCAGCTGCCATATACTAACATTATGTGAAATTAGTCATTTTCCAACATTTGGATGTAAAAATAATGATTGTTAATTTCAAACTGCAGCCTCTATAGAGAACTGAAAACCCCTGTTTTCTCTTTATGGTTTTCAGCGTTCCCTCTGCTGCGGCGCTGAACATTCCTGATATCCATGTGGGAATTTTCCTGAGCTGTACTGGAAACTGTACAACCAGTTGTCATGCAAATGAGTGCGTCACCTTGGGGTTTGAACCACCCGCCTGTGCGTTAGTGAGATAGGAACATGGTGTGGGGAGGCTGGGTTTGCACATTCCAACAATAACTATCAGGAACCGTCAGGCTTCAGCCAACATTTCAAGTCTGACCACGAGTTCATGACCTGCAGGGGTGGAAGAAGGAAAAATGAGAACAAAGAAGGAACTGGAGGTGTTAAAACCTGACATGAGGCCTGAGGGTTGGAGTACAGTATGTAGATGTTGGTCCTTGTGGACGTCATGTCTGTATCTGGGCAGACTGCCACGATCCCAGAGGTCAGATTCTAACCAGAACCCGTCATTCAGAGCCGCTCTGTTTGCACCGGCTGCCTGATCCTTGTTATGCAGGCAGGTTTAGTTCTGCTGCGCTGTCGCATGTCATGAAGGTGTGAAGCAAGCCTGTTTTTATTTTTACGCATCGGATCGCAGCGTTTTCCTCCGCTGCATAGCATGCATGTTTAATGAAGCAAATCACGTTAAAACCACCTCCATGATTACAGGCAATCAGTGTTCATCACAGAGAGCAATCAGTCACCTCCACTATCATGTTTCACTAAAGGAAACCACTCAGATTCTCTATAAAAGCTCAGTCTGGTTTACAGTAGTTGAGTTCTCAGGAAAGTTCAAACCTCCAGAGGATAGAGGAAACATCCTCTGAAATAAAAGCCTGCATTTTAACACAGATCGGAGTTTAATCCACCGTATATCAGAGCTTTTTCTTTCTCCTTTTCCCAGCTTTTATTGTCATC
>NW_015150877.1:603595-608358 GCF_000732505.1 Cyprinodon variegatus | reverse complement strand
ACGTTCGTTTGTTAAACGGCTCCAAATTTTCTACAATGGAGAGTCTCCAGACTGATCTGCGAGTGAAACCTTGAAAGCTCGCGAGATCAGGATGGTCTCACGAGGCTACTAACCAGGACCAGGGTAGATCGCTCCTTTCAGGTGGTCGCGCCGGCGCTTTGGAGCCATCTTCCGCTTTCCTCGGGCTGACTTGATTTTGCTTATGTTTTTAAGAGTGAACTGAAAACATGTTTGTTTAAGAAAGCATTTTAAATCCAGTAGATTAACCGTTGTTTTATGACCATGTCTTTTGTGACTGTAAATGTATTTTATTTGTATTTTATTTTTGTGAAGCACTTTGTGACCTCTGTGTCTGTGAAAGGTGCTTTATAAATAAACATTACTTACTAATAACTAGTCCGCCATTCTTTCTGCATGTCTCTCCAATTTTCAGGCTGTTTTTCCACCTTTACAAACGAGCTAGGTCACACATGATTTCAGGAACATTTCTGGAAAACCCAAAGTCAAAGCATGAGAGATTTCTGCTGTGATGTAAACTCTTTGGCTTCTTCCTCCACTTTTTCATGTCCTATTTTCCACCACATCCCGCCTCAGGGAGCTTTCTCACAAACCTCTCCTGCTACGTTTACTTTTCATTATGTGGTCGATTTGCTATCGTTGCTGTTTGATGGATGAGATCCTGAAGACTTGGAGAAGAGCAGAAGCTCCATAAATTATCTTCTGCTCACCTCTGATTGTGGTAAGGCTCAAACCGCCTGTAGGGTTAAATCAACTTTACGACTCCATGCAGCTCAGTCTCTCTCCTGTTGGTCCAACATGATGTTCCACAAACAATCAAACTGACTGTTAATGGAAAAGAAAAACTGTCCAACAGGACAAACCTACAATCACAGAAAACAGATGGAATATAGGGAAAGCTTTAAACTTGATAATGTTTTTGTATTTTTNAGCAATTTCTTTGCATCTTTTCTGTGAGTGCAGCACTTTTCTTTTGCAATCTTCTCCTGCTGCATCAGTTTGTTGTTGTTGTTTCCGGTGTTTTTTTTACACTGTCACAAGTACAGTGCAGCGAAATTCACTGTCTGCATTTCAACCATCCCCTTGGGGAGCAGTGGGCTGCCATCATGGGGCGCCCAGGGAGCAGTGTGAGTAGGGTTGCCAACTCCCTGAGAATAAAAAAGGGACACCTCATGTATGTGCTAGCTGACCCGATTGCCTTCACCCCTCCTGGGTGGGGATTTTTTTAAAGCCCCCTTTGTGTGTGATGTTATTTTTTCTGCTGTTTGACTCTAATCTAGTGACATGAACACATTAACAAATTATTATCCAGCAATTCACTTTAATACAAAATAACAAATTTTGCTGAATACAATAAATATCTTAAACATGTCATGATTTTATGCAAAGATCTGACCCACATGCAGAAAACCAAACAGAGAGACCAGGGGAAGGTTTAACAGGTTTATTGAGAACTGGTAGAGAAGAGTCCAGTGCTGCTCGTTGGAGGGCGGACAGGGTTTACCCAGATTGAGGTGTTTCCTTGAGGAACGGAGGAGCTGACTGCCACTTAGATTTCCTATGGTACTTGAACGGTTTCTTGTGGAGATGAATCCGCTGCTCAGTGTGAAGCTCAAACAATCCTTTGGGGAAAAGTAGATCCAAACCTCCAGTTTGAATCCCCAGCTCAGCTGAAGCTCAGACAATCCTTCCAGGGGGAGAAGGTCCAAAACATCCAGTTTGCAGGATGAATTCCAAAAACTGGCAAACACTCTGGCGTCGAGTGGCAGTCAGCAGCTTAAGAGTCCTCCGGTAATGAGGCAACCATCCACAGGTGTGTAAGAAGGCCAACGAGAACCAGGCGCCACCTGGTGGTGAAGGGAAAACAAACAAAAACACAACCCACGCAAACTGGATTCCTAACAAAACATAAGCCTGTCCTGCTTAACTTCAAACTGTAAAACTGTATACAATAACAATAAATAAATGGTGCACATTTTTGGTGCAACAGCAAGCTTGTGCAAAATTGTAAACATATTTGTGCCTCAAATGCAATGACTGTACATAGGCTACAGTTGTAAACAAAAAAATAAATCATTATGACGATGAGGGGATTCTGGAATCATTGCATATATGTCTACAGCTCATTGGTCACAACGCAGGACAGGAACAAGTTTACCGTAAGTTTTGTATCTAACGTGCCCTTGTTCTTCATTTTCCATTAGTTTTTTACTCTCACAGTAGTACGGGACAAACTGCGTTCCTTTTCCACTAATACAGGACAGGTACTTCTATTTCTAAATAATGAACAGTTCCGCTTTTTCAGGGATGGTTGGCAACCCTAAGTGAGAGTTTGAGGGTCTTTGCTCAGGGAGCCAGAGTGGCAGTGGGTTTCGAACTCCTAACCACCAGGCCGCCACTCCCAGTTTTGTGTTTAAAGTTTGCATCACTCCTGTCAGCCATCATACTTTCTAAATACTTTTGTAGAACTTACAGGTGGATTACTACATACAAAACTAAAGATATTTTATAAAATGATGAATTAGAATAAATTATTTCCAATTTCAGTATTTAGAATCAAATGAATTCAGACAGCTGTTAACATCTCCGCTTCGTTTTATTTAACAGTCAAATAACAAGAAACTAAGACATAAAGTAAAAGTGACAAATGAGCCGTCTGAATCTAATACCACATGTACATCATTGTCAGTGAGTTGGGGTTTGTTTGCCAGATGCAGACGCTATTTTCATCCATCACAATTTTCCTCACCAAATAAAGGCTGTGCAAACAAACCCGACTACATTCTTCTGCAGTTATTCAGTCCTTTCCTCTACGGCCCACTGGCAAGCTGAGTCTCCGCTGTCACCTGTAAGCTTCCAGTGAAATCAGTGGGATTGTCAGAGCGGTGATTTATTTCTTTCTGGGCGCTGTAGGAAATGTGGCGTGCTGCATTCAAAGGCTGAACCCACAGGCAGCGTCTCTGTATGCTTGAACGATGTTTGTGCTCGGCGTGCACCGCGGGGGGTCGTCTCGCTCCACTCAGCTCATTGCAAACTTCATGACAGGTTTACAGAGGTTCATGCTCACTTTTCCTTACCTTTAAAGCACCTTATTGCTGCACAGAAACATTCTGCAGAAGCATGTTGCATTTAGGGCACAGTCAGCTGCAGCATGTTGGCTGCTTTTCTCTAAAGATACATTTAAAGCTGCTTTTACAGTCAGAAACTTTATATTTTTACAGTTACTGGAGATGTAGAAACCAGGAGAACTTTAGCAGGAGAGGAGAGGGTTAGATACTTTTCTAGGAAACATCTCCGAAGGTCAACATTGGAACCCAATACCTTAAGTGGGATTTTGTCATTTCAATATTTTGGGGGGAAATTAATCATTGGAATGTCCTAAAGTCCTATGTTTTTTTTTTTTTTTTCTTCCTAAAAGTAGTTTAGATTTAAAACAGATTTCTATCAAAAAGCAACAACTCTGGCTCCAGAAACGGAGGATAAATGAATCAAATATGAAGTCGCAGCCATAAATGAGACTCAGCTGTGAGGAACACGCTGTCAGCGCGATGACTTTCCCTTCAAATGACTGAAATGTAAAAATAACTGGAAACTTGATCGGCGCAGAAACCTTCTGCCATGAAATGCTTTTGGTTCCACATCATGATTGTTCAGCAGTGGTGTTTCTGTTTGGGTTCTTGTTGCTTTGGCACCGACCCTGCAGCGGTTGGTCCTCCATGAGACCCAATACAGAATCAGGATGGTGGCTGCAGAAGACTGAGGGGAAAGACGGAGCTGCAGGGTTAATTTACTCCTCTTCTTCAGGTTGTTTTCTGCCTGCTTTAACACCGACTCCCCAGAGAGGACAGATCAATGTGCGTGCGCCGTATCGCTGTTGACTTTAGTTATGGAGCACTCAACCGCAGCGTTGATTTACTTCAATTCACGTGAAGGAAACCCATTCAACCTGTAGAGTGAAGGTCTTCTCCTGACCTGCAGTGTTGGATTACATCGCCGTTGATTTATGAACATAAGAGCTGCCAGGTTCAAGCTGCAGTTATGTGGAAAAATGAATTAGGCTGCCTGCGTTTTGAAACAGGACCAAATAAATCACTCACAGCTCGCTTGCTCCCAAAATGAGCTGAATAATATTACCTCAGATAAACAGTATAGATTATTGATCTACCTCATTTTTTAATCTAAAAACCAACAAGGTGAAAATGGAGACACTGATTTAGAAAAACCTCCTTTTGAGCTGTGCATTAGTTTCTTTAGAAACACTAAAGACTTTGTTTCCAAGTTTAAAGACGTTTCTCTTCCATCCAGGAAGCTTTTTCAATTCAAAATGTCAGAAATAGCGTTGAGTTCCAGGTTTTATACAGCAGCCTAACAAAGTCTTGTTTTTGTTTAGAAAACATGCAAATTGAAGCGGACGAATGGGTCCACCCCTTTGGAATGGGGGTCGTTTGGCTTCATTGTTAGCCTGTAATACCCCATACCTTTCTATGTCTCTGAAAGGGGGGTCGTTAAAGGGAATTGTTGGCCTGGCTGAAAAGGCGAGGTCTTCTGTTCCTCTGTAAAGGGGTTGGAGCTGTGATCTACTGCACATTAGATTCCTATAAAAGCTGAGCCCATTCCCTCAGTGCTTATCAGCATCACCACTGGAGGTGTCTATTAATGAAGATGATCATCCTGACACAGACTAACCCACTGACACCTTTGGCTTTAAAAGCTGCTTGAAGTGCTTTAAATAGCACGGTTAGATT
>NW_015150877.1:602221-603468 GCF_000732505.1 Cyprinodon variegatus | reverse complement strand
GGAGGCTATCAGGTCCTGCTTTTAGACGAGGATCGAGGCTGGCTGCTGGTCGGAGGGAAAGACCACATTTACCTGCTGAGTCCCGACAACCTGCAACGCCCCTTTCAGAAGGTGAGGCGGTGAAACCGTCTATCTGATGCCTTCTGGGGGTTTGAGGTCTTAAAATCTTCTTGATGCAGAAAGAAAAAACCTATGGAAAATTCTGAGGGAGAATTATTCTAATACTGAGCCATTCTGGATCTCTGAGTCAACATTTACATTTTATTGTTTCCTTTGACACATTGGAAGCAGCATTAATGCATTATCTATTTATTCTAAGTCTATTTATCAGTTTAAAAAAAACACTTAAATCATTTTTTATCTCGTAATTCGCCTTAATCTGCTTCCCCAGTTCCTAAATATTAATGTTAATGAGCGTTGATGTTATAATGAGTCTTTGGTTGCAGCTAAAAAGTTATGGTCTGATATGATATATTGACACAGAAAGTGACTAAATATGATAAAAGTCCATACTAATGAGAAATATATCTATAAGCTATACTTCAGCCTGTAATCAGAGGCTCATCAAAAATCAGCATTAGAAATTATTATTGCAGCTCTGAGGTCCTGATTTTGTTTCACAAAGATTTTTGTACAGATAAACATTACCTTATAAAAAATATAAACTTTATTTAATGAATTTTCTGGTATCAGAAAGTCATCACAAGTTTGGGATCAGAAGTTAATTATTGTTTAATCAATATTTATATGTCTTTCTCTATATTTAGGTAACATCTGTTATTTTTCAGTTTCCATTAGCAGATATTGCAGTTAACATTTGATTGTTTATAATCTGTGTTGCTGATTGGATGTTCTCCATGTTCTCCATCAGATCCACTGGCCCGCTGCACAAGAACATGTGGAGCACTGCAGGCTGGCAGGAAAAAGTCTGGAGGTAAAATTTATTTCAAAAAGAACCAAATTAAAGATCATTATTTTAAGGGTTTAAGAGCCTAAAACCTGCTTTAAATCTTTCGTTTCTTTTTGTCATTTTTCTTTTCCTGAGTTTTGTTTCTCTTAAACACGAGGAAAAGTCACGGATCTATTTTTTGGCTCGATTTTCAGAGGGACTGTGCCAACTTTGTTCGCGTGCTGCAGCCGTTCAATAAGACTCACGTTTACGCGTGTGGAACCGGTGCCTTCCATCCACAGTGCACGTACCTGCAGCTCAGCCACAACTCTGAGGTGAGAAACATGATCAGTGGGCA
>NW_015150877.1:599067-601126 GCF_000732505.1 Cyprinodon variegatus | reverse complement strand
GAGTCAATGAGTCAATGCAATCAGCAGGTTTTCCTTAGATAGAAAACTTTGAATCAATCTGACTGGATGATCTGGTGAACTGGAAAGTGCCTTGATGTGAATTGGAGCTATAGAAATAAACTGAATTGAAATGAATTTTGTTTGAAATTTTCATTTTGACAAGAAAAATATATATAAAAATATATATATTTCAGATATCAGAAATACATATTCAGACAAACTAATAAGTATTAAAACCAACCTGCCATAGCCTCTTTTAATCTGAAAACATTATGGGGGGAAAGTTGGCAGCAGATGAAGTATAAAAACATTGTTCTAACAGGTGGGACCTGTTCATCATCACACTGGGTTATTCCTCATTTTATTTCTTTCGTCCATCACACAGTAAATACTTAGTGGCTATTTGACTGTTCAGTTGTTTTCTATGATACTGTTATATTACATTCTTATAAATACCTGTTAAATATGTCCGTGTAGTGCAGCAAATGCGAGGAAGGTGTAAATGTTGGTGACTTGTCTTGGTGTTAAAATGCAGGTGCTTCCATATAACAATTTCTCCTGGCTGAACAGAGCAGTCAGCGGTGCACCTCAGTGCAAAGCAAACCTGGTAGTCATCTGCAAAAAGTGTTTTTTGGAAGTTAAAGGAAAATAACCCAGTATGGAGCCTTGTTTTACTCCTGAGGAGGTCAAATCAGAGGTGGAAATACAGTAATTGATGTTCAACTGAAAGCATGAAAATTAAACATTTTAGATTTCTGAGTTCTATAGCCTAGAGATGTGGATCAGGTTATTCTAGATAAGTCCTTTGGAACCAGAGTCTGTTAATAAGTGACAACGGATCTAAAATGTGAAATAATTTGCTGAATGTTGATGCTTTGTTGGTGTTAAGTATGTGCAGTGATGAGGCTACAGGTCACTTTATCACTCACTCTTTCTGTGTTTGTGTGTGGCCCATGTCCCCCTCCCCTCCCTGTTTCCGTCCTGCAGAGGCCCATGTTCAAGTTGTCCCACACAGTTGAGTCAGGACGAGGAAAATGTCCCTTCAGTCCCAGAGAGCCCTTCACTGTCAGACTGACCGGTAGGTGACACCCAGGCTCATTTAACACCCTGCCACACACAGCCGGAGAACGTTAAGCAGCCGTAGGTCATCGGCTTCATGTTCTGGTGACACTAATGCTGTGCAGCCAACAGTCCCTGCACTGTCCGCCGTCCGGCTGCAGATTGTGAGCTGAGCAGAAACTTGTGTGGTCTGACTGAGTTATTTCACATCATGACGTCAGCCGCTGTGGACATAAAACACTGCAACTCCATTTATGTCTTCCTCACAAAGACAGACGTCCCAAGAGGATCAGATTATAACTCTGAGCTTCGTGTCTTCTGATGGATGTTCCACAGCTGGACAGTCTGAATAAAAAACATTAAATCCAAGCTGAATGTCATCAAGCAAACTTTTCCTTTCCTTAGACAATTAATTCTGAGTAAAACAACAAATGACACTAAAACTAACTAAGATATTTTAACAGCTACCTAATCCTAAGTCAAGTGTTTCTCAGCCTGTGGGTCGGGGCCTTTCAATGCATGTTGCCTCGTAGGTAAAAGGTCTGCTGTTCCTTTTGTCTTGTGATTATTTTAATTTAATTTGTTTTTTTCCAGGTTGTCCAGCTTTAACATATCTAAAAATAAATACATAAATAAATAAATGCTCAATAAATAAATAAGCATACAATTAATTGCCCCCAAAATACAATAAATGAATAAATGTAGATAGAATTTAAATTATACAGTGAGACATAAATGTATATTTCTCTTTTATTTAGCTACTTTATTTATTCACCTTTGTAATAATTACCTTATTTATTTATTATCTGTTATAAACTTTATTTATTAATTACTTTTTATTTTTTTTATTTATGTGCATGTTATAATATTTTTGTCTGTTTTAATCTTCCTTTGTATTTTATTTCCCTGTTTATTTCTTCAATGCTATTTATTCCTGACTGTCGTTTTTACATTTCTGGATAAATTTCTGCCTCATTATGCAAATGAGTCTTAGAGGGGC
>NW_015150877.1:594123-598510 GCF_000732505.1 Cyprinodon variegatus | reverse complement strand
TGATTGCATGCCGCTGGTGATCGGGATGCCATACAGATTCATGTCAAAAATACCGAACTATCCCTTTAATTTCTACCTACATTTATTTGTTTATTGTATTTAGTTTTAAATATGGTAGAGCTGGTCCTCCATATTCTTCTACCTTCAGTAACTAGTTAATTGGGAACTATTAACTTGGTTGTCAGTAAATAAATTTCTAATTGACCCACTGACATCAGGTTCACTTTGCTTTTCAGGAAGACCTGAATAAACCCACAGAAATGAGTCCAAATTATGGTGCAGTAATAGTATACAGGTTAATCATCTCTTTATCTCAAGAAAACAATTAATTGTTTACCCGCGATAACGAGATAGTTATGTCATTATCTTGAGAAAACGAAGAAAAAAAAGAGGACAAGTACGACCGCTCTCGGCTTACGTAAATTTCTGTAATTTCTGTGTTTTTTTTTCCCTAAAAGCTTAATTTTCCTTCTCTGAGTATCCAGCTGAGTATCCAGGGCCGTGTTCTTAGACCATTGTCAGTCAATTTCATTTTTCCCTCATGGATGATATTCCTAAAACTTCTCTTTCCTCCTTCAGGTCCCGTTCACACTGGAAAAAATCTAAATCTAGATGAGTCATTTTTTCTTAAAATAAGTGCATTTGTTCTTGAATTGAGGAGGCAAAAGCGACATTTTGCTAATGGAACAGGAACATTTACATTTTAAAATAAGAACAATTGCATTGTCTTATTTCAAGTGTATGTTATCTAATTATCTTATTTTAAGAGTAAAACTACTCATTCCATTGGCAAACTATCTCATTTACCTGCTCAAATTAAGGGTAAATACATTCAATTTAAAGAATTTTTACTTATTTCTAGATCGTTTTTTCCAAAGCATAAATGCGCTCTGTGGAACATTTATTGGTTTAGGTGCTGTTAGCCACCTGGACGGGCTTCTTGTGTGACTTTTGGTGATGAGGCGGCTCTTTAAAAGCTACTGGTTTAGATTAAAGAACTTGATATCCATTTGCACTGAAAAGGGACTGGACTGTTTACTGAATACTGATGAATTTCATCTGGTTTCCACCTTTCTTAGAGCTTCATGTTTTTGTTTTGAAAACTACAGCTTTATTCATCTGTTCAAGATTTCATGTTCAGTTTCCCTCCAAACTCAGATTTACTGAACAAAACATAAAACTCTTAAATGTTGGGGTCGGAAATGTTTGATTTCTCTCGTCTCATATATTTAGTTATGCGATTTATCCAATGAAAAATGTTTTTCCTCAGTTTGTTTTACCTGCAAGGATGAGAAAATGTCTGAGTGAGGGGTGGTTTCAGATAAAACAGACTTATTCCCACGACAAGCTAAATTGTTTCTCAAGGTTTGGTAAAGTTTCTGTAACTTGTTTTGAGTTTGACACAACCTTCACAGCTTTGTCCTCAAGTAAGGGAGACAAGCTCTGTCAAGTCAGAACAGGGCTGATTACAGAGCAGTAACGGCCGTATGATGAACTGTTCTCTCTTTGTAAAGATAAAATAAAGTTTTGAGTGAAATCCATCGATCTCCGTTTATTTAACTAGGCTAAATAGTTTAATACTTTTTTCCCCACTACACTGTTCATTATTTGCAAAGACATAATGAATCTCTGCTGTCACTCCAAAGATATTTGCTTTTTCTGAGTTTTTCTGAGTAGACATGGAGCTTTAATTGTTTCTCCTAAAGAACTCCACAGGGGGGCTGTTGACTGATTTTATACTGCAGTGCTCTTTGGATTTTAACCAGACGCGATCTCTCCTTCCTTCTACTCAGATGGCGAACTTTATGCCGGCACTTCCGTCGACTTTATGGGAGCCAACGCAGCGATTTTCCGCACATCCGTTCAGGGCAGCAGTCAGCATTACCTCCGCACTGAGGCCTACGAACAGAACTGGCTCAACGGTGAGCAGCTGGACGTTCTCTACATGTCACCTCTCCTAGTCACCTGATCCATTCAGGATTAAAAGCTAAACTGGAATCCATTTTCATTGCACCTCAGCATGAATGATTGTCGGTGATTCCTGCATTGGCTTTGATCTCAAAAACAGGCTTTCTTTGTCCTCCCCAGAACCGGACTTTGTGGGCTCCTTCTCCATCCCCGATACTCACAGTCCGGATGATGATAAGGTTTACTTCTTCTTCAAGGAGAAGGCAGTGGAGGCCGGCCAGTGGGACAGGAGGGTCTACAGCCGAGTGGCCCGAGTCTGCAAGGTAAGATAAGATAAGATAGACTTTACCCATAGTTTATCCCTTTTTACTATTTATCAATAGTCTAAGGAAGGCACCAAAAGGAGGAAAAGGTGCATATGGTATATACAAACTACAAAAAATTAAAATCTAAAAAAGTAATTTTTTTCTTAAAATAAGTGCATTTTTTTATTGAGGAGGAAAATGAGACACCTTGCCAATGGAACAAGATGATTTACATTTAATAACAGAAAAAAACAATTGCTTTGTCTTATTTCAAGTGCATAATATCTAATAATCTTATTTTAAGGGTAAAAATACTCATTCTTTTCGTGTACTATCTCATTTACCAACTCAGATTAAGGGTAAATACACTTAATTTGAGAATTT
Organism: Cyprinodon variegatus; assembly: GCF_000732505.1. Taxonomy (NCBI): domain Eukaryota; kingdom Metazoa; phylum Chordata; class Actinopteri; order Cyprinodontiformes; family Cyprinodontidae; genus Cyprinodon; species Cyprinodon variegatus. Next base: position 595,913 of record NW_015150877.1, on the reverse strand, counting down.
TCACTCATTTCTAGATCGTTTTTCCAGTCCAGTTTGTCCACATATATACAGTTGATCGATGAAGGTGACTTTAAGGTTACTCATACACATATGGATTTGGCGTTTTACAATAAAGTGGAACTAGGTAAAGAATACGATTGAGGTAGTTAGATAACTACAACAGCTGAAGTCTAAACAACCTTTATTCACCAATCGGCAGGATTAGAAACTCTGAGCATGTCTTGATGCTGCGTATCTGAAACTGATCATATTAGATTGATACAAATTTGATTAATATGCATGAATATTTTTGAGCTTGAAATTCCTGATGCAGCTTTATTTTCTTATTCTCCTTTTTTATGTGAATGTGGATCAATGGTTCCTTGGAGTTTGGCTGCTCTTTCATTTGTTGTCAGTCCAGTTCCTGAAGACATCAGAGGAGGGATCCACTTAGTTTGACCAAGCCGGACCCATTTACCTCCTTCCAGACATGCCGATGTCCAGCATGCTGTGATGGACGGCTTCTTAGACTTGAACAACTTTTTAAAAATGTCATTTTGCATACACAGAGTGTAAACAAATCAAAATTTCCTTTAGTACAGCTTTACAGACAGTAAATAAAGATTTCCATAAGGTTCAGCAAGGATCAAATGTAAACAGTGTGGGAGAAAAAACATGGTGCAAAAAAAACATTGATAAGGAAGTGCGTACTGGACTGAAGCTGAATGAAAAGGCCTCCAGATCAGTTTAATAAAAAAAAAAACTTATGTTGCATATCTGTCTCTGTCCTGTTTCTCTGCTCCCTGACTTCCTAAAGAACGACGTTGGCGGGAAGAGGAGTCTGATCAACCGCTGGACCACCTTCCTCAAAGCCAGATTGGTCTGTTCTGTTCCCGGCCCGTCTGGAGTCGATACGCACTTTGATGAACTGGGTAACACTGACCCTTTCCCTCCTCTTCCTCTTCCTTCCTCTAAAACCTCTTATTTTCTTACCCAATTATTTTGGCATACGTCCAGAATCTCTTTAATCTGACTTTTACTGTTTACGGATAAAAAGGAAAAAAAGTCCAGATCTTGATTTTTGTTTTGTTCTCAGAGGACGTCTTTGTTCTGGAAACCAAGGATCCTCAGAACCCGACCATCTATGGCGTCTTCAAGACCTCCAGGTGAGAAGCTGGTTATTCATTTCACAGGTTTTTAAAAACATTTTCTTGAATATGCAGCAGGTTGATCAAGCTGAAACAGAACAGTGAAGTAAACATCTAAACACAAAGCAGGAGTGGAGAAAACTCCAGCAGACAAAGTCCTCAGTTTCCAAAAATGATAAGCATGTTTAGACTAAATGAGGTCAGGCTCAAGTTTAGTTGCAGGGCCAAGTACTCAGAGAGAGCCAAAGTATAAAGGAGGAGAACTAAAAAAAACTCCATTCAGGAAAACAAAACCACTCAGAGAGGGATTTGAACCCAGGACCTGCTTGCTGCAAGACATCAGGTTAAAGTCGTAAGGAAGTCAATTTTAAATGTCAAATCATTCTGGCTTACACATGTATATAAATGTACTCTTTATCAGATGATATTGTCCCAAAATTTAGAACATTTCAATAAAAATGAAATCCTGTCTTAAAATCTGTGGGGTTTTTCTGTTATCTTCTGCAGGCCAGTTAGTTCTACGTCAGCCTGAACACCTAAATTCGGCCAATCATATATCAACGGTCATCTGTCAATCACACTTTTTCGGTCATAGCATCTTGATTCATATGTCGCAGCTAATATACGCAACGGTTGAAATCAGAAATCAGAATCCTTTCCTTT
>NW_015150877.1:591709-593778 GCF_000732505.1 Cyprinodon variegatus | reverse complement strand
CCAATGGAATTTCCCATTGGGAACCTGCTAGCACTAAGTTGCTAACTGGTTAGCAAGATGCTTCCGACAAACCAGCCACAACCAAACGTGTTTGTCCCGCCCCCTTGATAATCGACCAATCACATTCACTTTATTCACTCTTGTAAAGTCTGGCACCACTCAGGAGAATTCGGAAATGCAACGGTTTGAACAGTCGCTTCTCTACGACTTTAACAAACTGCTTCACTGTAAAGGAAATGTATGTATAGTATTTCCATTTCTTCTCATCGTAGAGAGAAAGAAGCATTATTATATTAGAATCTTTGTATTATAATCCCTCAGTGTCTGTTTGGACAGTTCTATGTGTCAGTATCTAGTTATATAATCCGCTCTATAATCGCCACCACCTGAATCCACCTACAAACTTTAAATGCTGAAGGAAACGTCTGCTGGGGTCCTGGAAGGATACAACCTTCCTCTGAATCTGGCACGTGCTTATCCATTTGTGCTGGGGGTCAGAGGTCAGGCATGGGTGGGTGCCTGGGGGTAAAGGTGAAGGGGCCTGACTAGTTGTGTTTTTCTAACTATGATGTATAAAAGCAGACCTGCTTTTTTTTCCTTTGCCTCCTACCTTTATTCTATCCTCCTTCTTCTGCCGTTCAGGCTCCATCTTGCTTTTCTTCATCCTGAGGAACAGAGGAAGCTCTGGTCTTCCTCTGCTAGTTCTTTCTAAATTAAAACTTTTTTGTTTTCACTTTTTCAGCCCTGATTTAGTCTCTTATTAACTTATTCTCAAACCCAGGAAATCAACCAACTGGTGTGCTTCTTTCCTAGCTCCATATTCCGAGGCTCAGCTGTGTGCGTCTACTCCATGGCATCAATCCGTGCCGCCTTCAACGGACCCTTTGCCCACAAAGAAGGTCCTGACTACCGCTGGGTTGAGTACAAAGGCCGCATCCCCTACCCCAGACCTGGAACTGTGAGTTGAAGACACACAATAAGCTTTAAGATAACTGGGTTTTTACATTCCCTACCAGGCAGGAGTCTGGTTTATTGAGGTTGTGGCTGCAGGGCGGGTGAATATCACTGGCTAACACGCAGGAACAGGCCTAATAGGAAAATGCAGCATATATAGATGCCCGTCTGGGTTATTCCCACTGCAGGGTCCCTTCAGGAAGGTAATTATCCTAAATTAGTCCTGCAGCCACAGTCGTGCAGAGCTGTGATCAGTCACAACAAAACAGAAACCCTGCAGCAGATGGTCCAGCTCCTCTGGAGACCTCATTCCAGCATCATGGAGACAGTTTAGGGTTACATGAAGCTGCATTAGTCCAGACAAACCACAACAGGCAGTTTAGGCTTTGACTGAACATTCAGCCCATCAACATTTTCCCTCTGGTTGTTTGAAAAATTGTCTCTCTCCATAAAAATAAGGACCTCCAGAGCAGCGCTGAACAATTTTAACAAAAATCTTAATTTGCGATTATTTTTAATCAAATATGCGATTCCATTTTCCTTTGAACTAACCCCAAATTTCACCCCAGGCTTTCGGTTTTTGAAAGCTGGTTTGCCCAGAGTCCATTGTTACAGGAATTCACTGTAACCATTGCGTGAAAAGTGTTTACGTCTACTTGCAATCATTGATCTGCTACACGCTGCAAACCTCTCTACCTTTCTGTGTGACGACTGTCAGGATTTGTTTGAGGGTTGTGGACCCAAAGGCAGAGGCAGGAGGGCAGAGGTGAATTTTTTGAGTGATTTAATGATGAATAATAAAAAAAACTGAAAACAGAGGCAGGTTATCCAAAAGATCAAAAAGAAAACAAAGTCCAAACAAAAATGAAACCTGGAGTCCAAAGATCAAAAATAAGAATAAAACATAAGTCTAGACGTACCAAAAAACCAAGGAGACATCAGGGGAATCAAAATCACAAGGAGGGCTCAGAGAGACGAAGTGGAGGAAGACTGATGAGATTTGATGATGTTTGACCCAGCAAAGAGGAACTGAAAAGAGAGGGCTTTTAAAGGAGACTGAGACAAAGAGGGGGCTAATGAGGAAACTGGGAGCAGGTGTGCACAGAACAAGAGAG
>NW_015150877.1:583868-590992 GCF_000732505.1 Cyprinodon variegatus | reverse complement strand
ACTCCAGCCCTAAGGAAAAATACAAAAAGCAGAAGAGGATCCTCGGCACCCTCTGGTGGGCAAGCCTGAGGATCCCAACACCTGGAGTCCAAAGATCAAAACTAAGAATAAAACACAAGTCTAGACGTACCAAAAAACCAAGGAGACATCAGGGGAATCAAAATCACAAGGAGGGCTCAGAGAGACGAAGTGGAGGAAGACTGACGAGATTTGATGATGTTTGACCCAGCAAAGGGGAACTGAAGAGAGAGGGCTTTTAAAGGAGACTGAGACAAAGAGAGGGCTAATGAGGAAACTGGGAGCAGGTGTGCACAGAACAAGAGAGGGAAAGAGCTAGGGAAGAAAGAGAACACAAGAGGGTAGCAGAGGGCAACAAAAAGAAACCCGGAAGACTGGAAATAACAACAAAATAATAATAAAACTACTAGGACTATAAAACAAAGAAAACTAAACACTCAAAAGAAAACATAACAGAACCCAGACTAGGACAGTAACTGGGAAAAGAAACCAAAGAACACAGTAAAATAAAAATAAAACCACTAACACTAGAAAACAAGGAGTAAAGCAAGACTGAACAGTAAAAAGAAAATATAACAGAACCAAGACTAAGACAGCAACTGAGAAAAAACCAAAGAACTCAATAAACTAAGAATTAACCCACTAAAACTAGAAAACAAGGAGCAAAGCCAAACTGGATACTCAAAAGAAAAACATAACAGATTTCTGACAACGACGAACCCACTTTAAGCGTTTAATCCCTGACCTGAAGGGCTGGAGGGAGAAATTTAGTGTCTTACTGTTGTTGATGATAGTGTGGTTAAAAATCAGTGCCTCTGCGATTTGAAAATTCAGCTTTATTAAATTGTGATTATATTGCAAATGCAATTAATTGCCCAGCCATTCTTCAGAGGAGACACAGAGCAGCAGCAGAAATGGGGGTGCTCAGAGCAGGACGTGACATCATAAATCTCTGTTTATTAAAGAAATACAGCATGACGTTTGACCTTCCGTCTTAGTATCATTTAAAGGTATTGTNGCTCAGAGCAGGACATGACATCATAAATCTCTGTTTATTAAAGAAATACAGCATGACGTTTGACCTTCTGTCTTAGTATCATTTAAAGGTATTGTGAAGGATTTTCGTGAATTTTCGAAAAGACCCGCCCTCTCCACTTTAAACAAAAATGCACATGCACAACCCTGTACCCGCTCCCGAAACGCCTATGAAACACCTGTGAGAGCGCACACAAGCCCATTGCTCTTCATGCACGCTCTGTCTGAAAGCTGATGTTTGCATCGCTCATACAAGCTTATGTTCCAAAAAAAAGATTAGCAATTTTCCCATTATGTCAGGCTCACAGTCGGTAAGTGAAAATGGTGACAAGCACGTAGTACGGCGTTACGTAAACATATCATCAGAATGATTGAGAATTAGTCCTCTTAGTCTCTGTGCTGCCCTACGATGGACTGTATGGACAATAATGACCTCACATATAAGTACATTTTTTTAAAGAACATTTGGTAAATAGAAGTAAAGTTACTAAATGTCACTCTGCATAAAATACAACAGTACCACGTGAAAATTTAAATTAACATCTTAAATTATTAATTGATGAAGCACTTTTATGCTGCACAAGTATAAAACATGGCAGTATTTCTGACTCGTTGAACCCCAGTCAGCCTCAGCAGATGGCCGCTCACACTGAGCCTGGTTCTGCTGGAGGTTTCTTCCTGTTAAAAGGGAGTTTGTCCTCTCCACTGTCGCTACAAGCATGCTTAGTGCTTGTATTTGAGTCAGTGACTCAATGCAATCAACTGGTTTTCCTTAGATAGAAAACTCTGAATCAATGTGACTGGATGATCTGGTTTAACTGTAAAGTGCCTTGAGATGACGTGTTGTGAATTGGCGCTATAGCAATAAACTGAATTGAGTTGAATTTTATTAAATTTTAAAGTAATCATTTTATTTTTACATTTCTAATTCTCAACAAAAGTCACCTACTTTACAATAAGATATTATAAATCGTTGGAAGCTGCTCGTGGTCAGCGCTAATGATGCTGCTTTTAGCTNGACCTTCCGTCTTAGTATCATTTAAAGGTATTGTTAAGAATTTTTGCGAATTTTTGAAAATTCCTGCCCTCTCCACTTTAAAAAAAAATGCACATGCACAACCCTTACCCGCTCCCGAAACAGAATGCCTGTGAAACACCTGCGACAGCGTGCACAAGCCCATTGCTCGAACGGATGTTTGCATCTCTCATACAAGCTTATGTTCCAAAAAAAAAGATTTGCAATTTTTCCACTACGTCAGGCTCACAAGTGAAAATGGTGACGAGCACGTAGGATGGCGTTACGTAAACATATCACCACAATGATTGAGAATTAGTCCTGTTTGTCTCTGTGTTGCCCTGCAATGGACTGGCGACCTGTCCAGGGTGAACCCCGCCTCTCTCCCGTAAACAGCTGGCCATAGGCACCAGCACCCCTCGCCACCCCACTCGGGATAAAGCGTGTCAGAAAATGGATGGATGATTGACAATTAGGAGAACCTCTTATTTTGATGATCCACCTGGAAAAAGAACATCCTCCACTTTAACATATATTAAATGATTTTGCAGCACTTGATGCATATTGATGCTTGTACCCTTCCCTTCACTAAATCTCGCCGATGTAACTTGAAATTGATCCCTCACTGAATGGTTCATGTGGTCCACTTTACAGCAGTCTGAGCTCCCATCACAGACCAGAGCTGACTATGCTGTAACAGCCGTTGTTATGCAACCAAACAAATGTGCCACCTGCCTGATCAGGCAGATTTTTAGTAATATTAAGTAGGATTTACTCGAGAGGGGTAAATGTGGCCTTTACTTTACCAGGAACTCCATGGCCGTGTCCGAACGTCGTCCCTAACACCTCTTTACCCCCTCTGGGTAAAGAGGGAGGGGCGAGAACAACATCCAGGGACTTTGTCCGTTCTCGGTCTTGTGTTCTAGTGAATTGGAACAGTGCTAGGGCTGAGGCTGATGACTTTTCACAAGCACAAGGGTGCATAATGCACAAGTGCAGGATGCACAAGTATGCTGTTACGTTCAAAAATGTAGGTTCATAAAAGAGAAACTGAGTCCACACAGAAGAGGGATTTTTTTAACGGCTTCTGCAGAAGGAGAGAGCTACATTCAGCTACATCTGCTCTCTGGTGGGTTTCCTCAGCAGAAGCCTTTTTATTAGCAGATCATAACACATGGGGTGGGTTACAAACTAGAGTGTTCTTCTGACAAGGCAATTGATCAGGTCATAGGACAAAATGCTCCTCTGACTGAATCACAGAATAGAGTGGTCTCCTGATAACTGTGATTAGCCTTGCACAAACATCCGCAATTTCTACCACCGTTGCATGACAGTTTGCAGTAAACAGAGTGAAGCATTTAATTTCTCCAATGTTCCATATGCACACACATTAACTTTCTAATCATCATTGAATAAACTAACATATGCATATTGAGAAATCGCCCATGACTTATCACTCTGTTAGTCCAAAGTGTTCTACAATCAGAATGGCACTGCCCAATCATCAGCTTAATTGTGCATCAACCAGAAATACGTCCGGTCCGTCTTTGGTTTTACGTTATAAAAAAGAACAAAATTAGTTTTTTTCTCCCGAAGTATAATAAGCGGACTACACTCTAACCTGTAAAAGGTTAAAAAAAAAATCAGAAAATAAATGCATTTAAATCCTTTCTGCTTTTAAATCTCTCATCTGTGCTTCAGGGCCTCTAGACTCTGAAATTCCAAGTGTAGCACCCCCTACTGGCCAAAAGCTACAGGCTTTTTCCTATATGGCCACAAAGAGATGATGGGCATTAACATAACCAAAGAAATAGGATTTTTAGGGGTTTTTATTTACTCTTTGAAAATTTATAATTACAAACAATTTCTGGCATGGATTATATAATTATTCCTAAACTGAAAAATCCTGGAGTTAGACTTTATTCTGCTACTGCCACTACTGGCAGGAATACAAAGAGAGGAGGATCTGACTGGCCATTGGTATACTGCTGTTAAATGTCAACAATAATGACCTCACATATAAGTACAGTTTTTTAAAGAACATTTGATAAATAGAAGTAAAGTTACCAATTGTCACTCTGCATAAAATAAAAAAGTACCACGTTAAAATTTAACTTCACGTCTTAAATTATTAATTGATTAAGCACATGTATGCTGCACAAATATAAAACATGGCGGCATTTTAAAGTGATCATTTTATTTTTACAGTTCTAATTCTCAACAAAAGTCACCTACTTTACAATAAGATATTATAAATCGTTGGAAGCTGCTCGTGGTCAGCGCTAATGATGCTGCTTTTAGCTTTAGATTGCATGTAGTAACAATGCTAATTAAGAAAAGGAGCAGAATTTCTCACTAAACTCTAAAACCTTTTCTAAGGTTTTTCTAAGGAAGTACAACAAAGGTTGACTAGGGCCCCTAGAGGCCGTCTGATGCGTTTCCATTCTTGGACCTGATTGCCAGTGCATATTACCACTACTTCTATTATTCTTATGCAATTATCATTAAATGTATCTTTAATGTCTAAACCTGCACCGCAGAGTGTGCATGCTTCATTGAGGCAGGGCTCTAAGGAGTAGAGTTTCACCTTTTATTTAGTTAAACCATCACTTCCAGCCTTGCAGTCCATCATTTGTCCCAAATATATTAGAACCTGTGTGGCATTTGTGTTTTTGTGAGAAATTAGGAATTTCCTGTGGGATCAGAGTCCAAACCCATAAAGACGGTTCAGCCCCTGCAGGTCCAACACCTCGGCTCCTCTGGGGTGTTTCAGCTTGTCATGAGGGCAGAGGTCGGTGTGTGCGTCAGGTATTATTTCAGCTCTCTGTGGCGTGCCGTTCAATCACGCGGTTGACTGCAGGAGAGGTGAGCCGTGGCAACGATGAGAGCCTTGAATCAGGCGGGATGATTATAAGCCAGATGAAGCTGTCACTGAGACTCTGTGGTGGTAACCTCCTGACCACCGGCTCACCGCAGAGACAATAATGGCTTCCACATTTCTCCCTGCAGCTCCTTTTACCTCACCTCACTTTTTGTCTTGTTGCTACAAGTTGCTTTATCTGTTTAACAAATTAATCTTTCCTGCTCCCAGTTTTTCATCTATCCATCATTCTCACGTTTCCATTTTCCTCACTGAGGGATAATATGAGGTTCTGCATGAATCAGCCTGGGGTTTGACACAAGAAGAATGTACCTTATAGCTGTTAGTTATTTAAAAAGAGAATAAACTGAAAATCTGAAAATTTGTATATGTATGATATTTATTCCCATTTCTTTTGTTGTTCTTTTTTATTTTTTAATTGTCACAGTCTTGGTTCTGTTAAGGTTTCTTTTGAGTTTTCAGTTTCACTTTGATCCATGTTTTTCTTTGTTTTCTACTTCTATTGGTTTTATTCCTATTTTGTGGTGTTTTATGGATATATTTGAGTTCTTAGGTGTTTATTGGTTGCCCTCTGCTGGTCTTCTTTTCTCTACCTCCTTTCTAGAATCCTCTATTCACACCTGCTCCCAATGAGCTCATTAGTCCTGTCTTTGTTCAGTCTCCCATATATACTCTCCATTCGCAGTTCCTCAGCGCTGGTTTGAGTTTTGCTGAGTTTCGTCAAGAAGATGTCTGGTTTTTGGTCCCATGTATTTTGGATTTTTGGCCTCAGTTATTCAATTAAAGCTCCTTATGTTCAACTTGCATTAGTTTAATCTATATTTTATATAATATTTTCTGATTTTACAAAAGTCATTTTTTACACCAACTTGGGTAAAATTTTGTTATCTACCTGTAGCATTCTAAAGTGACATCTTGTCGTGTTTGTGGTAGTAAAAGACCCATTTATAAAGAGTTGCTTATTCTAATAATGAAGCAACAGGTAAACCTGGAGGGGAATTACAGTAGTGAGAGTTGATGAAGCACAGGTGGGAAATCAAACAGGGTTACAGAAGAATCCATCTGTGATGCATCAGCATGTTAATGAGAACCAAAGAACTTAATACTGAAACGAGGTGAAAAACAATAAAGTGACTAAAGAGACTCATCAGAGGAAATGAGGAGCAGCTGTAGCAGAAAGAAAGCAGGGAAATCGAAGGTGGAAGATTAAACAGAACCAAAGGAGCTGAACTTGGACACAAATAGGGTGGCACAAACAAAAGCCTTATTATTGCCTTTCTTTTTTCTTCTTCTTTTTACCGCTGCATGTCCAACAGACAAATAACAGGGATAATATTAAATGCAAAAACACATCACCATCTCATATGTTGCTGGAGTCTGTGAAAAACTCAAGAGGATTTTCTCCAAACACAGAATCCCAGAACATTTCAAACCAAGCAAGACCCTTAAACAGAGACTAGGGCATCCTAAAGACAAAACTCCCAGACCAAATCTGAGCAGAGTGCTGTCTGCAGTTCAAAGGAATGCTCTGATCTTTATATTGGAGAAACCAAATAACCTCTCCACAGACACATGAAGAGCGCCCTCCTCTGGACAAGACTCTCGAGGGACAAGAGACACTCATTTGAGGACCAGAATGTTCACATTTTGGACAAAGAGGACAGGTGGTTTGAAAGGGGTGTGAAGGAAGCCATCTATGTTAAAAAAACATCAACCTTAAACAGAGGGGGGGACTCAGATCTCAGCTTTCAAACACCTACAATGCAGCGATAGAGTTAATTCCTTCCTGCTATCATAATCCTCATCGCCATGCAGGAGACCAAGACTACCTATCTTATTAGCCAACAATGACCCTAACGACTCCCTTTTCAGAAATATAGCCCAGTATCGGGTTTTGCAGGCCAACAAAGACCTCAACGATCCCCCCTATATTAAGGGGTGGATCTTTTCTTTGGTTCAATTTGCATGTTTTCTAAGCCATAACAAGGCTTTTGTTTGGGCCACTCTATAAGCCTGGAACACAATGCTAATCCAGAGAGAAATATTTCTGGATGGGAAGCGAAACATCTTCAGACTCGGAAAACAAGTCCAGTGGTTTGTTTTTTAACTGGATGACTGATAGTCTTCACACGTTATTTTTAATGTCTTTAGATATGTTAAAATAAAATGATTCGG
>NW_015150877.1:581299-583858 GCF_000732505.1 Cyprinodon variegatus | reverse complement strand
AACGCGCTTTTAGGAAATCCTATACACTACTGCAAGAAGCCTCCCAGATCTCCAGATGCATTTGAGATATCAAAAAAGTACTCCAGAGTGTTGTTCAGCATGGGGGTGAGTAGAAAATGAAGGCTAATCATGTTTTGGGTGTACTATTCCTTTAAGGACAAGGGACACTTATTTGAGGACCAGGATACTCACATTTTGGACAAAGAAGACAGGTGGTTTGAAAGGGGCGTGAAGGAAGCCATCTATGTTAAGAAAGAAAAAAATACCCAAAACAGAGTGGGGGTGGACTCAGATCTCAGCTTTCAAACACCTACAATGCAGCGATAGAGTTGATTCCGTCCTGATATCATAATCCTCATCATCATGCACCGGACCAAGACTACCTATCTTATTAGCCAACAATGACCCTAACGACTCCCTTTTTGAGGTATAGGCCAGTATCGGGTTTTGCAGGCCAACAAACTACTCAACGACCCCCCCTATAGGGGTGGACCTGTTTTTTGGTTCAATTTGCATGTTTTCTAAGCCACAACAAGGCTTTTGTTTGGGCCACTCTATAAGCCTGGAACCCAGTGCTAATCCAGATGTTTTTAATTGAGAAATATTTCTGAATGGGAAGCGAAACATCTTCAGACTTGGAAAACAAGTCCAGCAGTTTGTTTTTTAACTTTTTAAATTTTTAGGAACGACTATGACCTGGATGACTGATAGTCTTCACACTTTATTTTTAATGTCTTTAGATATGTTAAAATAAAATGATTCGGGAGCTTAAAAACCCCTGATTTTAAGCTGTAATCATCTTTTTGTTTATATTATAGAGTTTTTTAGGGTTTATATGTTTCACTGATAAGTTCATCTGATTTCTGGCTAAATATTCAGTTTTCAACTCGTTTTATTTGACTTAGCTAATTATTTTCCAATGTTCCAGATTTTATTTTAATCTTTAATTTTACCCATGTCCCTGACGTTAGGACCTTTCTACCTCCTAACATCCTCCACTATGTTCTTTTTCGCTTGTTCTCCTCTCTTTTCCTCTAAGTGTCCAAGCGAGACGTACGACGCTCTGCACAAGTCCACCAAGGACTTCCCAGATGAGGTGGTGAGCTTCATACGGCAGCACCAGCTGATGTGGGAGCCCGTCCTGCCCCTGGGCGGCCGACCCGTCCTGACCCGGGTCAACTCTCCGTACCTGCTGAAGAAGGTTGTTGTGGACCGAGTGGAGGCTCAGGATGGACCGTATGATGTCTTACACCTGGGGACAGGTGAGGGGGAGGATGAGGAGGTGATGAAAATCAGTGAGTTAGTGGAGGTGGTTTTCAGAAGATTTGCTGCTATAGGGAGCAATAATTAAAATGAATGGTTCATATTCAGTTTTTTATTGCTGGTAAGGTTCATTCTGCTTCAGTTTCCTATAAATTGTGTCTTTATGTGTCTTCAGCTGCAGTAGCTGCTGTCAGTTTGTAAAAAGTCCTTTAAGATGATTCTGTGTGTTTGGACCCTGACCGGGTTCCTGATGAATGAGGGGTCATATAAGGGCTGGTGACAGATCGGGGGGCCAGAGTTGCTCCAACTGCTCCATATATCTCCTGTAAGTGGATTCCTCTCTCCGACCTCTCACCCCCCCACCCACCCCCCCATCAGCAGCACATTTAGCAGCCTGGATAAAACCTTCTCTCTGCTTCAGGAGCTCAGTTTTTACACTGCAGAACAGGAAGAATTTTCTTCTATCTTCACTGACTCAGGTTTTTCCAGCCCAAAATATGTTCATAAACCACCTGCTTTATATGATGAATCTCTTCCCACTGTGGTACGAGACTATTAACTCATCTGAAACTAGAGATCTTACTCTCTATGCTGTGGAAATCTAAACATCAAGTTCAGTAAATGTTCTTTGAAACACTCATAACTTGCTTGTTGTTAAACATTAAACCCGCAGCAACCAAAGTGTCACATATAAGACAAAGACTGTAAAGGTCGGGTAAAAAAGTTTGTTCTCATCATGTTGTCACGGCGGCTGCAGCTTCCTGACCCACAGAATCAGCTGCTGCTGTGCATCAATCAGGGGAAGGTTAGGAGGCCATTTCCTAACAGAACGCCATGATTCCACAGAAGGAGAGACACAACATTCCCAGGATGTTCTTCATCTTCTATATACATCTTATTTTATTTTGAAAACAGGCATAATTAACAATCAGTAACGTGTCAGGCTAGAAATGGTCCACACTATCTAGATGTAGTAAAACAGATTTGAGCTTGTTTCACAGAAAGATCCAGAATCAGTCCAGATAGTCTATCAGCACACGTGTTGCATTTGATGCGTTTGGGTTTAGGTGTTTTTCTTATTTTTTTTGTCTTACATCTGATTTGTGCTTCTTGTTGTCTTCATGTAAATCTTTTCACGTGCTGAGAGCTTTCAGAGTTTGTCTTTCCGTATGTGAGGTAGTTTTTACAGCTTTATCACCTCATTCATCTTCATGTTCATGCCTTTAGTATCTATGCTTCTTTTTCTATGTCTTCTTCTGTCTCCTTGAACCCCAGTCAGCCTCAGCACATGGCCGC
>NW_015150877.1:577801-580278 GCF_000732505.1 Cyprinodon variegatus | reverse complement strand
CTGCCTGTGATCAGTGGCTTTGTCTTAAAAAAACAAAAATCATTAGAGTGTTGCTCAGTATTCTGCCTTTATGAGCTTAGTTAAGTGTCTTCAGGTGAGAGTAAAGAAAAAGCCTATATAAAGTCTTTTCCATCCTCTCCAGTCTAAAAAAGTAACTGGGGTGGATGCCATGTGCATCTTCCTTTAAAGCTCCCAGAAGGTGAGCTGCTGTGTTCACCACAGCACAGAGCTCCTTCCAGTCGAGGCAGGGTGAGGGAAGAGGTCAGCTGCTCCCCAGTGCAGGACAAACATAGCTAAGGCTCCACTGTATACTCACCAGTTCTCCCAGCATGCGTATATTTGGACTGTGGGAGGAACCAAAGAATCTGACGGGGGAGAAGTATTTCCTAATGTCCTGCTGTGATATGGCTGAAACATGTAGAGAGTAAAACTCCTCTAATGAAGATCCACTCTGGGTAAAATGCGCTAAACTATCCTCTAGTTTCTCACACAGGTGGTTATGCAGCAAATAGAAGATAGATTGATGATGGTGGCATTCTTCATAGATGTTCCTGCTGCAAAATGTTTCAGCCCTGATGCTCCCTTTAGGATTCAGAGTACTTAGCTAAAGTTACTGCTAATATCCATCATCCATCCATCCATCCATCCATCCATCCATCCATCCATCCATCCATCCATCCATCCATCCATCCATCCATCCATCCATCCATTCATCATGAACATAAAAGAAAGCTCAAATAAGATATTCGGGGCATGATACAGTAAACCAGTCAGCATCAGCACCAGTAAGATTTTTTAGTTGCACCGAATGAGAGTTGGAATCATTACACATGTCTGGAAGAGAATAAACAAAACAAAAGAACTTTCTTTCCAAAGTCGAAGCATTTCTGCAATATTTAATAGCAGCGACCTCCTTATGTAAATGTGCATTGAACCTTCCCTTTTCTTCTTGATGTGATATCTTCCAGATGATGGGAAGGTGGTGAAGGCTGTGTCTGTCATCAAAGACAACTGGGAAACAGAGGAGGTCATTCTGGAAGAGCTAACCATGTTCCAGGTGAGATTATTCCGAACCGATCCGTCTATCAGCCAGTCAGAGCAGCAGCTGCAGGCCCAAACAGCCTCCTATCAGACAGATTAACTCCAAACTGATGTAATGGATCAGGACTTTTAAGGCTAAGAGCTTGTTTTAGTATCTCCTTGTGTTCCTCTGCCAATCCTGCACAGTGTGTTCCCCCACAGGAGGCCTTCTTTAAGCTCCCTATGGGACATGTTTGTCCAGAAAACTGTTCTTATTATAAAACCAGATGGAAAGGCACATATTTTCCAAAATCGTCTTGAGTGAAGAGACATCAGAGAGACGGAAAAATACAATTTTGAGGAGATGAACCTAACATGAGTGGAAGAAATGTCTTTTTTGATAAGATCAAGATACGATTTCATCCTTAAATTTTAGCGGGACGGGACATATTTCCAGGAAGCAGGAGCAGAACGTCTGGTGGAGTCGTTTGAAAGCGCTGCTGGTTCCTCTGGTTTCTGCTGAGGGCCAGTTTGCGGCCTGACTGGGTTCCCTGGTGCTGACAGAACGGAGGACGGCCAGATCCCCCTTAAAATACTCCCAGTGACTCCCCCTCCCTCCTTCAGCTCGACCTCTCGCCTCAGAGCGGTCACAGGTCGCAGACTCCTTTTGTGAAACGCTGAAACAAGTCAGTGACCCAGAAAAGTGACGCTGTGGGGAATCTTTAGCCCTGTGAAGAAGAAGAAAGAGACTTATTTGATTTCTAATCTCAGTAGCTTCCCTGACCCCGCACTCAGTTGTAGTATTTCATGTTGCTGTGAGGCATTCCTCGCCCTCCGCCTGCCTGAATTATGGCTGCTGTTAAAGACAAACTAGGGTGGGATCCTGTCGGTCATACAAGTTCGCCTTCATTCCTGCAGGTTTGTCCCCTCTGTCAGAGTTGTTTATGATGCAGCCTTTTAAGGATTAATTACATTACAGGTTAAAATAGTTAATACTCGCCTGATTGCTCCCTGGACGCCCCACAATGGCACCCCACTGCTCCCCAAGGAGATGGGTTAAATGCAGAGGTACATTTCTCCGATGTGAGATCAATAAAATTAAATTATTAAAAAAATATTGTTATTATTATTAACATGTTAATTTGTATCATACACTACCGTTCAAAAGTTTGGGGTCACATTGAAATGTCCTTATATTTGAAGGAAAAGCTCTGTACTTTTGAATGAAGATAACTTTAAACTAGTCTTAACTTTAAAGAGATACACTCCATACATTGCTAATGTGGTAAATGACTATTCTAGCTGCAAATGTTTTGGTGCAATATCTCCATAGGTGTATAGAAGCCCATTTCCAGCAACTATCACTCCAGTGTTCTAATGGTACAATGTGTTTGCTCATTGGCTCAGAAGGCTAATTGATGATTAGAAAACCCTTGTGCAATCATGTTCACACATCT
>NW_015150877.1:573575-575260 GCF_000732505.1 Cyprinodon variegatus | reverse complement strand
ATGAAAATTACTCTGAATTAAAAAAAATTATCATTTATTGAACAATATGTAATAATTTCATACTTAAAGTATTTTCAGAAGTTTGAATTCTGAATATGAGCGGACTTTTTCCTTTAACATCACTCCACAGAATGAACCTGAAATACTGAGAAAAAAGTCAAAATTCTTTTTTAAAAAGTAGGCATCATGCTAGCTACTATCTACTTACTCATTTACAGACATGGCTTTGCTAAAGCATCATTTTTACTTCATTGTTTATAAACTTTATATATTTTTTTTTTTCATAATTTAAATTTTTTTCTCGTTGTTTCCACTTTAACTATAAAAACTATCAAAATTCACATTGAGTAACAATTGCTAATCCTTTTTTTTTTTTTTTAAACAAAAAAAGATATTCTGAAAAGTACATATTATGTTCTTTTATGTGAAGAACCCGAGTTTCTCCTTCAGACACTGCTGATGGTGAAAACTCGTCTCATATTGTGATCTGTGTTTGTGTGTCAGGCGAGCTCGCAGACAGGATGTGAAGTATGGAGACCCCTGGAGTCAGTGCCCAGTCACAGAGGAAGGTAAAGATCTCCAGTTAAACTCCACTTCATCCACTTCACGTCACATTTAGTTTGCAGCATCTGGACAGAATATGAAGCAGATCTGAAAGGGAGCTGAAAACAATGATCAGACCAGATCATCTCCAGTTTCCTGTTTCAATCACTGAGTTTCAATCAGATCAATAAGGTTTCATTTGGACTTTGTGTTCTTCATGCTGAGAACATCAGAGCTGCTGTTTGCTCACTAAGATCTTCATGGGTAAGATTTTGTCTTAGATTTTTCTTACACCAAAAAAAACCATAAGAATTCACCCCAGGTCTCATTAAGTTCTTGTAGTTTCTCCACTAAGTAGAAAAGTTGGCTGCTTACATTTAGTGTTTTTTGTCTTGTGCTTTTCTCTTGTCAGATTCAGACTCCGTGGAAGTGAAGGTGGTGTACGGCGTTGAGGGAAACTCCACCTTCTTGGAGTGCGTTCCTCGGTCATTGCAGACGGAGCTCAACTGGACAATACAGCTGCCAGAGAACCAGCAGAAAACCGTCAGACAGGTGTTTGCTTCATACCAACACCTCAGATCGGACACACCTTTACCTACTTCAATATTGACATTCAGTGACATGAGATCTGGTTAAAATTAGTCTCCATTCATGCAGATAATATGATAGAACATAAAATATCTAATATGTGTAATGCTGCTCTGTTCAGTGTTGGACTTAGAGGTTAGAGATTTAATAGAGCTCTGGCTTAGTGTTAACACTTCAGTACTCTGGGGTATGCTTCGGTGGCGTGTGTACGGAGGCCTTAGTCCTCGACGCGGCAGACCCGGGTTCTAATCCGACCTGTGGTCCTTCGCTGCATGTCTCTCCCCCTCTTTCATATCCCCTTTGTTGTCAGCCTACTGTCCAAAAAAAACAAACGAGTCACTAGTGCCATAAAAACTAAAAGAAAACACTTTAATACTGAGAGTGAGCCTATAGCCTTCAACAACAGGTATGCATGTTCATCTGGAGGAATTTATAAACAATAATTATAAGGTAATAGGCAGGTTGTTACCACTAAGACACCTCAGAACAAGTCCTTGTTCCACATATCAAATTGGAGGTCATTTCACTTCAATTCAGTTCAGTTTATTTCTATA
>NW_015150877.1:568973-570712 GCF_000732505.1 Cyprinodon variegatus | reverse complement strand
GCTTGTAAAGCGGGGAGAATGGCGCTAGGCTTACCGCACCGTGACGTCACTGCTGGAAGATGGCAGGAGCACTGCAAAAAAAGATATCTCAATATGTCATTTTTTTCTTAAAATAAGTAACTTTAACTAAAGTAAGGAGAAATGTGAAAGTCTTTGCCAATGGAACAAGACAATTTGCTTTTAAAATAAGACAAAACAACTGCATTGTCTTATTCCAAGTGCATATTATATAATTATCTTATTTAAAGAGTAAAAAAATACTAATTCCATTGGCAAATAATCTTATTTACCTGCACAAATTCAGACTAAATGCTCTTAATTTAGGAAAATTTTTACTTATTCCTAGACTGTTTTTGCAGTGAGAGATGTGTTTCTATATTTGGGCAAAAATGGCCGCTCCCAGATTCAGTGATCGTGACGAAAATTTATATTTCTATCTTTTTACTGATTAACGCTAAATTAATTAAATCACCGCAAACTTATTAGTAGTAATCCATTGATTATTCCTTGCTGAACAGACTTTTCCTTTAACTTGCCTAATGGCTAGAAGAAAGCAATGCGAGTTTGAATCCCTGAAAACAAGTTAATACATTTGGATTTTGAGAAGTAGAGTTTTTTTTTCACAGATAAGTTTTAGTTTGCGATTTATGTTCTGTCATTTTAAAGCTCAAACGGCAAAGTGATGTAAAACCTGATAAAGTCATCAGGAGAGATTTCTCCAGCTTTTTGTGTTGAAAGGAAAACTTTTTATCAGAGATCCAACTGAAACTGTTGTGTGTTGAAAGACAAACTTTTCTGAATCTTGAAGAGTGAGACCCGGTCCAGATGCATGATCAGTATGTGGTAAATATTCAGTCGGAAACATTTTCTCCTTTTTAAAAACCTTTTAGGAACTGGTTCTGTTCCTGATCTGCTGATAAAAACAGGATTTTTTTTACATTCTCCTTATAATCACCACCAAACTGTGTTGAACTGATGATGAATCTGAACCTTTTCCTCATCAACAAACTTTGCTCAGTTTCACACAGAAATGTTTGATCTCCAGAACTTCAACTGCAGTAAAGCAGCTGCTATTAAAGCTTTTTATTGAGCTAAAATCTGTTTTCTGCTTGAACTTGTTTTAGTTCTTTGCTCCTTGATGCATTAGAGGAAATAAAAGCCTCATTGAACAGGAACACATGTGATGGACCTGGTCTTTTCATTCAGAGCTCCTTCACACCCGGGAAAAAAAGACTGTTCTTCATGGCTTTTTTCTTCTATAAGATGTTTTCAAATGTAAAACAGAATAATGATGTTTTGTATGTGAATAAACCACAAATAATATCTGACATTTAAAGTCAAATAAACTCAAATATATGTAACCTGTATGTTTTTGTCTCTTTCATCTGAATGGTTTCAGTGAATCAGGATGAGCCTTATCAGCCATGTAGAGCCACGCAGAGCCAATCATTTCTTGGTATTTATGATGAGGACCGTGTGTTTATTCCTATTGACTTCCATTGATTTTCAGTCCCTCTTAACCCTTTCTATGCTCTGTCCCTAACAATGACCGTAACCATTACCAGTGCATACCTAACCTTAACCTGAGTTTAACTCTTACCTTAAGGCCGCTGTTCTGTCAGATCAGCATACCTATAGTCAATATGCATGACGTCAGATTTGCATCAATCCCTTCAGTTTTGTACGGAAAATAGACTTTAAACTACCTCTAGCTCCTACCTCCTGCTCCTACCTCCTGC
>NW_015150877.1:566357-568560 GCF_000732505.1 Cyprinodon variegatus | reverse complement strand
AAGAGCTAGGGAAGAAGGAGAACACAAGAGGGCAGCAGAGAGCAACAAATAGAAACCTGGAAGACTGGAAATAACAACAAAATAACAATTTAACTACTAGGACTATAAAACATGGAGAAAAGAAAACTCAACACTAGAAGACGAGGAGTAAAGTAAGACTGAATACTCAAAAGAAAAACAACAGAAGCATAAACCTGACATTAGTCATGTACAGAAAAAATAGTTTAAGGTCAGATCACCATGCGCTTCAAAAAAAACTAACCGAAAAGCAAGTCATTATATCATTTTTTTTTTGTACATGACTAAAAGGATAAACATTAGTTGAGATAATTTAAAGTTTATATTTTGTACAAAACTAAAGGAATAAACGGGTATTGACTATGGGTATGCTGGTCTGACCAAGTATGCTCATCTGACAGAACACCGGGTCACACAGGTATGACTTTTTACCCTCTGAACCGTTTTTTTTTTCCATTTCACACTGGCTGCGTAGAAAAAGGCTTCCACTAGGCAGGGTGAGCAAATCCGTCCAGATTTTGTTTTGTCTCTTTGTCACACAAATTACAACAATTTCCCATCTTGTACTTGGACAAAATATATTTTTAAAGCCCACTGGTGCAGTTATAAAGCAAAGCCCCACTTAATTATTAAACTCACTGATGGCTCGCAACAATCTGGCACCGGTGATTGGTCTGAGAGCTGGTTATATAGTCAGGTGAGTAGGTGAATCTAATGGAGGGTGATTGGGAACGGGGCAGAGCGGACAGGTGTGTTAAATGATTAATTAAACCAATACTAGTGCCAAGAATCATTCAGAGAGAGAAGAAGAATCATGGGTAAAGTTTTCTTTTTTTTATGTTTCATTGGTTGTTTTTGCAAAGTCTGTCCTGCTTGCTATATACATGTGATGTGCAACTCCACACCTGACTCTTTCCCCATGCAATCAACAGATTTTATTTTTTGTTTTCCACCAAAGCGGATGTATATTACTTTTTAACGGCTTCTCTCTTCCTGTCAGACTCATAAATTTGGTGCTTAATTGCTGTGTAGTCCAACTAAAATAGACAAATAGACCTGGACTCTATCTCAGTCGGAGCTACGCTTCCCTCTGCAGGAAATCGTGTCAGGTGTGATCATCCCCATTCACTGTCAATGAGCGCTAAACGCCAGGACCTCATCTGAAATGATTTTTTGTTGGATCAGTCCAGGGCCGCTGGAAGTAATTTTGTGGGGGGGGCTGGGATTTTTATTTTTTTTTTGTGGACAAAGCAGATAGGCCTATTTAAAATACAATGAAAATAAATAATAAAGATTTACTACTTTATTGTCATATACACTTCCGTGCAACCAGGGTCTGTAACACACAGACATCATCAGTTCTCAGGTAAATATATGCTCTAATAATTCAACTTCACAATAACACTGTAACAACTAGGGCTGCAACTAACGATTATTTTGCAAATCGATTAATCTGTCGATTTTTTTTTTTTTTTAGATTAATAATCGGATAGCAAAAGGTTCCACAAAGAAGACTTTTCACGAAATTAACAAAGTGAAACTAAAACGATTCCACTTGAGTTCTGGATAGAGCATATTGACAGACGAAAAAGCTTTTTATATCTTAAATACAAAGTGTTTATATATTTATTTAAGAATTTTGGTTAAATTGCTGCTCAAAGGTTGTTGACCTGTAACCTAAAGGCATATTTTGCATTCTCGAAGCGATTAATCGATTACTAAATTGGTTGACAATTATTACAATGATCAATTCATTAAAAAGCTAAACAAATTGCAAGACCCATCGCAGGTAAGGAAAATGCACAAATATATATATTTTCAGACATTGAACAAGGAAGCAGATTAGCTGTCCAGGCTAAGAACAGAGGGCCCAGTATTCACAGACAGACATATGTTGCATAGCAACCATATTAAAACGCTTACAATGGGGCATGGCGATATGGCACAAAAACCTAGTCTCAGACTTTATCCTACCTAATCCTCTGAATCAATTTTCCCCCCTTATAGTTATATAGTAAAAAAAAAGACAAAGAGCATTTTCATAATTTTTTTTTCCAACAGTCTGCAGAAAGTTGTGAAAATAAAAAAAACTGTTAATCAGTAAATTTTATAGTAGTGTAAAGGTTTATTTCAGGACTTTGAGCCAAATAAGGAAGTAGTTTTTGATTGTTGTTCCCAGCAGAGA
>NW_015150877.1:561915-564838 GCF_000732505.1 Cyprinodon variegatus | reverse complement strand
CTGGAGATGATCTGATCTGATCTGACTGATCATCTGGTTGTTTTCTAGCCTGATAAACCAGACTAAATGTAAAATTAAATGTGTAATATAGTCTGGCCCCGATGAATGAGACATCAGAAGATTGTTGATGTGAACAACCCGTTGTTTTTCAAACCATGTCTGTGCCTATTGGCCAACGCTCTGACCAATGAGTGCAACTGACTGTGATGTAGGAAGCGTGACAGTGTTGTGATTTTATGTTCTTTTCTATTCCCAGCCAGCTGGGAATTTTCCTGATACTTTAAGATGTTTATTGCCCTCCCTGGTAGGGGGGGTGAAATATCTTATTTAATCAGATATTATTTCGGCTGTTATATACTGTTTATGACACACAGCCCTGTGTGTTAGAACAATAAATGAAAGAGTGATTCGAGGACTAATCCTGGTCAAACTGTTAATTCTGGAATTAATTCACCACAACTTCTGTTCAAAATATAAGAGTTTATTAACAAAAATCATTCAGCTCCAAGTCAAACATATTTTAGTTTAACACTCTCAACTAAGACTAGTGAAACTCAACTAAACTAAACTAACTACTATGAACAAAGAGGAAGGGGGAAACATGGTTGAAAACCATATTACGGTTTAAGATGGATCTTGTGTTTGAAACCAAAGTTTATCTGGAAGAATTTGGGATATGATCAAATTAGCTTTTCACTATTTTAGAGAATGTCATGATGTTACAAAGTTCAGACCCAAATGCAGAAAACCGAACAGAGAGACCGGGGAAAAGGTTTAACGGGTTTTATTGAAGAGGTTAAACAGAGGGAGAAGTGTTGCTCTGAACACTGCTCAACCGGAACTGAAAAGTGAGGGGAAGACACAGTGGTTAGTTCAGGCTCAGTGGGGAATTTGACTCGTGAACTTGGGGAAGAGGATTTGGTTGCCGACTCACGTTTCCAGAGAAGTTTGTTGAATCCTTGACTCCTGTCTTTGTGCCGTGGTTCCAGTGTTTGTCTGATTCGGTGGAGGGCAGAACAGGGTTTAACCAGAATGCGATTGTTAGTTGGTGAACGGAGAAACTGACTGCCACTCAGATTTCCTGCGGTACTTGAACGGGTTGTAGTGGAGAATAATCCCTTTCTCAGTGAGAAGCTCAAACGATCTCTTGGGGAAGTGGATCCAAACCTCCTGTTTGAACCCCAGCTCAGTTTGAAGCTCAGTTGATCCCAGGGAGAGAAGGTCCGAGAAATCCAGTTAGCAGGATCACTTCCTGCCGAGAGGCAAAGACAAAAACAAAGTTAAACTCAGGTTGGCTAGAGTACCCAAAACTGGCAAACACTCTGGCGTCGAGGTAGTGGCAATCAGCAGCTTAAGAACACTCCATCTAATGAGGTAACCATCAGCAGGTGTGTGAGGAGGCGGACCAGAACCAGGCGCCTCCTGGTGCAGGAAGGGAGACAAACACAGAAACACAAACACAAAGACAGGAGTCCTGACACAAAGACACTATAACAATGATTTGAGACTCATCCTATTGAACAACTTGGCCACATGGCAACAACTCATGCCTTAATAAAATTATAAACTACAAATACCATCTCCCCTGAGTTTTTAACATTTGTGGAACGTCATGCTATTTTTTCTAAAACAGTGGTGTCCTTCATATGCCAGCTAATAAGCTACCATTTGATCCAGGTGTGTTAAAAAATAACTAAAACATCCTGGATGTCAGGTTGCGTGAAGGTTTAAAGGGGACCCAAATGCAGAGACGGATGCGGAAGTGGCTTCTTGAAGATTTAATATAGTTGCAAAGGGCAACAGAAGCAAAAGTCAAACACAAAATACAGAAAAACCAAAAACCAGGATTTCATGCTGTTTTTAAGAGATCTGACCCACATGCAGGAAACCACTCAGAGAACCAGCCGCAGGTGTGTGGGAGGACCAACGAGAACAGGGCGCCAACTGGTGGTGGAGGGAGAGAACACAAACAACAAACACAGCTCACACACACTGGATTCCTAACACAGGAGATGTCAGGGAAATACACACGAGAAGCTTAGAAACAACAAGGAACCAGCAAACAGTAACTGAAGAGGAGGAGTATGAATGGGAGACTGAACAAAGACCAGGTTGATCAGCAGATGAAGAACAGGTGTGGATGGAAACATCTAGAAGGGAGCTAGGGGACGGAGACGGAATGGAATGAGTAACAACTAGTACTGCGTTACTGTCCACCACTGGTGGTAAGTGGCATGGCTTGCACGATTCCAGAAATATATAGCTAAAGCAGAAGGAATTTCAGCCAAACCAATCATTTTTTATAAAAAACCCAGAAAGAAAAATTCCAGAAACCAGGATCTTGTCTTCTCTCTGGATGTTAAATCACTGAGCTGCTTCACTTTCAGAGAAGTATAAAGATAGGTACCCTCCAAAAGTTCAGAAATCACACCATTCCAAATCAGTGTCTCTTCCCTCCCCCCAGAGGCGGAGCTAGATGGGGGGCCAGGGCTGGCCATGGCCACCCTTAGCCAATCATTGGCCACCCCTGTGGCCACACCCACCATTTTTTCCCCTCTAAAACAGACGGTGGCAGAAGTAATACTCTCAAGTGGAAATTTTCAAAACATTTAAATTTTTCATATATTACATACTATTTTTTTTTTTCATATATTCATAATTACTTGACAAAAAAAACCCTGAGGTTAATTATACACATTAATACACTTACATTAAAGATGGTAAATACGGAATTCATGCTCTTTTCAGAACTAGATATTGAGTTATATGGGGTAAAGAGAACTTGCAAGTCATCAAGAGTCTTCAGCAAAATCATAGATAAATAAATAGTTTCATTAAAACGTGTTAAATAATCAATTTATAAAGATATTAGTACTTGTAAATATAAATTTTATGCAGAATGATTATTGATAAAAGTAGGTAA
>NW_015150877.1:558833-560572 GCF_000732505.1 Cyprinodon variegatus | reverse complement strand
TCTATTTGTTAGCAAAGGCTGTAGGAAAGTATAGTTTGTCTTATCTTTGGCTTGACCGTGAGGTTCTGGCACCTATCCACTATCTGCTACCCCTCAGTGTATATTGGTTATTGCCTGGCCACCCTTATAAACATTTTCTAGCTACGCCTTTGCCTCCCCCTCCCCACTACAGCAGCAGCTGTAGGCCAGATTCGTTAGCTGATTACATCATAGCGCAGCACCATGGCCTGGTTAAGAGTATTTAAAATTTTATTTCTACTGGTAGATATGTAATTATTGATATCTATAATACAGTTATAACTAGGAGTATTGTAATTGTGACTAGGTAGAATACTTTGTGTTATCTATAATAGAAATGTGAATAGTCAGCCTGCTTATTTTATTTTAAAATGGAGCCCTATTTCTTTTTTGAATGTTAGTCAAATATGTTTTCAAATGTCTAAAACTGCATTTTGGATATGCATTATTAAAATGTAGATACCTGAAATTCCATTTAACTCGTCATATATCAATAGTAGATATCTGTAATTACATTTCTGCTTGTAGAAATATATTTTAGATGTCAAAAATTGGATTTCTGGTTATCTATAAGGTTATATTAATTCCTGATATCACAAATAATTATTTTGACTAGCAGTTACCTCATTATGGAGATCTGAAATTAGAAATAATCCTCATCAGAATTCATTTTAGATAGGAAGAATGTTTATTTTTGATATCTGGAAGTAAAAGCCTAATACACATAAATGGGAAATGTGACATAATTTGTACTAGTAAGAATTACCTTTCAGATATTTGAAATGTATATTTTACATAGGAAGAATATTATTTTAGATGTCTGAAATTTTCATTTTGACAAATGCATTTAAGATACCTGAAATATATATTCAGTCAAGCTAATAAACCTCTGAAGGGCTACTTAAAATTTGTAAAGATTTGTAGGTATTTCTAGGTATTTAAAAGTTTATTCCACAAATGGAACAATGGAAAGGACAGCGCTTTTAATAACTGTCAAAACGGTCTGCAATATCTGATCTGCATACTTGTAGCTTTTCCTGGTTACTTACTGATGATGTCAGATTAAGTCGGACAGTTCCCGTTTGAAGACTTTGAGCCACATCTTCTCGTGCTGAGGGATGGTGGAGATGGTCCTCCACGAGTGTCTCCAAGCACTTTATGGTGGGTCTATAAAGCAGTCTCTAACTCAGAAAAAAAGACCTTGATGGTTACTTTAAATGTGTCACCTGTCAGTCCTGGTAGCCTGGAAAATGGGCTGGTCCTTTCTGTGGTCCAGGAAAGAGTCGACCCATCTGAAGCTCAAACCATTGAATTATTCCATCATTTCAAGTTTTATTAAAGTGGGTGATAGAATAATTATTTAGGGTATCTGGTCCTTCAGGTCTCTAATAGGGTGTGTAACACTGGTTGGGCTGAAAATGGCATATTTGCCGTTCTATGAGCCCTAATGCAGCCTGGTTAAAAACCCTAGAATGAAACGACAGGTTTTCTTCCTTTCAGGGGCGGATTTACCATTAGGCAAAAGTAGGCAGTTGCCTATGGCCCCAAGTTCCTGGGGGCCCCATGAAACTCCTTTTCCATACAGCTATTACTTATTTGTGCACATTAATAATTTTTTAATAAAAATCCCTTCATTAAAGGAATAGTACACCCAAAACATGATTAGCCTTCATTTTCTACTCACCCCCATGCTGAACAACACTCTGGAGTACTTTTTTGAT
>NW_015150877.1:556834-557883 GCF_000732505.1 Cyprinodon variegatus | reverse complement strand
TTCCTTTAGAGACAGCATGAAAAGTTAGCTGAGTACAAAACAGAGGAAAACAAGAAAAGGGATAAAACGTAGAACAAATAATGTCTGTCTATTATATTAAAATTTCTGTATCTGTATAATGGATCTGTTTTATGTTTCTTAATTCAGAGGGCCCCCTTCCTGTCTTTACCTAGGGCCCCAAATTTCCTAAACCCGCCCCTGCTTCCTTTTATGGTATAATTATGAATATGTAGATGAGCTGTGCTCTGATTGGTTGGTTTACAACGAGGGAAGCTGCTGAGCAAAGACGCATCATAGCAACAAGCACTCACTCACTGAAACATCAAAGTGTTGATATGGTAGGGTGACCAGATGTCCTCTTTTTCACTGACATGTCCTACTTTTCAGACCTAAAAAATGTCCGGGAGGAATTTCAAAATTGTCCGGGATTTTGGTCGACCACAGTGAAGCAGGTAGTGGAAACAAACAGAGTGCTCAAACCGAGCCGTCAGCTCCAGGCCCTTTTTTTTATAAACAAATCTTTGGATTTTTACATTTCACATTTGTTTTAGTTGCACTTGCATTGCCCCACAAAATGATGCATTTCTATGAAGGTAAATATGTGCCAAAATGAACGAACTTGTGAATTTAATGTGCACAGCAAGTATGGTCTTTAGGAGATGGGCAGTGTGTTTCAATTTGGATAGAGAAAAAAAATATTTAAAGTAAAATATTGTCTGAAATGTTGATAAAATGTAGTAGTTTTTAATGCTTTACTGTAGAAGTTTAGATCATTTCTAAAACTGTTCACTGAAATGTTGAGATTTTCTGAAAATCAGGAGATTAAATATTAACAACAACATAGATTCACATATGGTTTTTTTTTTTGTTTTTTTTTACCACAATTCTAATACGTCACATCAATAAATCCTAAATGTTAATATAAATTCTGCTCTTGGTGAAAAAGGCTGAACAAGGTCCAGGGATTGTAAATCAGGTTGAAAAAGGAAGATTACTCAGCCTTGTTGTCGTCTTTGCCATTCCTCAGTGCTATTACAAGTCCTTCCTTT
>NW_015150877.1:554520-556479 GCF_000732505.1 Cyprinodon variegatus | reverse complement strand
TTAACGTAAATTAAGTCAAAAATATGTAAAATTTCTCGCGGGCATCTCGCGGGCATCCATGAACAACTATCTATATCAGGGAGACTCCCGGAGCTAAAAGCAGACATCCCAAGTTCCAAAAACTCATACAAATTTATAGAAAATAGTAGTTTTAACGTAAATTAAGTCAAAAATATGTAAAATTTCTCAATTTTAAATGTATATTGACCTCATAATAAATAGAATTTTTATTGAACCTAACTGAAAGAAATTTCACTTCATGCAGCTATATTAATATATTTGAATCCCTTGCCCTGTTTTTTATTTCATGCTTTTCTGGGCCCTCATGAAAACATGCTCCCCCACTCCTGGCCCGCTGGCACATTTGGTCTAGATCCGTCACTGTTCCTCCTCTTCACTAGACATGGATATACTTTAGTATATTCTGCTGTAAAATTAGTCCGATATTTTTTGTTTTTTACTCGAGGATTGAACCTCTGCCGTTTCACAGGATGCACAGCTTTGAGTGGTAACTAGGTGACTGCCAGAGAGTAACCCAGAGAAACTTATCGGACTGATCCAACGAGTTGCCTGGAACGCTGGTTGATCAGAGCATCGCTTTGGACAGATACGCAGCACTGGATTCACCAGCAACCTCCTCCCCACACCCCGCTCTCTCTTGTTGTTCCTGCGCAATCGCAGTAGTTCTAATCCGCACATGATGCACAAATTATTTTATTGCCTGTTCGCTTTCACTCTAATTAAAAAAACACCACCTCCCATAGTCTAAAATCCTGGATAATTTATCCGACTCGCGGGCATCCATGAACAACTATCTATATCAGGGAGACACCCGGAGCTTCCACTTGGGATGTCTGTAAAAGTAGCAGCAACAGCAACCCAGACTGACAGCTCATTGGCTAATTTGGATTATGTGCAGCCTATAAACATTAACAATGTAAATGATAGTTTTTAGTGCATCTTTATAGCAGTTTTAAAGCTTGCATAAATTTTATTTGGGTGCCAATGTCAATGTCTTTCATGGGCCCCAAATTCCTGCTGGCGCCCCTGTATATTTGTAGTAAGTTGTTACCCTTTGAAACAATGTTGCGAACATATGCTATACCCTTCACATCCAGCAGGTGGAGGTAGTGAGCAACAACATGCGATCCGCTGCGGTGAAACCAACAGAGAAGCAGGCTACCCGCCCTGTGGAGGACTGATGGAAACGCGGTTCGCAGACAAATCCTTCCAGCTCCAATTTTCCTGAGTGAACAGAGGTGAAGAATATGTCACTAACAGCTTTGAGTGTCCCGGTTGGTTTCCGGGGTTTAACGGTGAACTTTAAGCTGCTGCTTTCAGTTTAACCGGCTACAGCTTAGCTCCTCAGTTAGCATCGTTAGCTTTTCTTAGGCTTTAATCTCTAAGCTAAACTGTTTATATTATTGTCCTAATTTGTCTGCTTGTTCTCCAGAGCAGTTTCTTTTTTTGTTGGATTCGTTTGTTTAAATGTTTATTGATTATTTGGCTTCATGGTTTAAAGTAAAAACCTTGTGTGTGTTTGTTGTGCAGCTGCAGGTCTCCTGAGGTGAACTGGACTTTAGAAAGATGAGTTCTCCAAGCCTACAGCAGCCCAGCTTCCTGCTGGTCAGTCCCTGCTCACATCACCTGTTCACCTGCAGCTTACTTCACTTATACCACAACATCTGTTAAAGTTATTCAGTTGCTTTATTAGTCAAACATTAGGAAGACTCTTTAGTTAGTAAATGTTTTTAACAGTTTAACCAGAGATGATGTGTCCAGATATCTGTTATTAGAATTATTGGGTATCTGTGCTGTTTACTCCTGAAGTCTATGACCACCTCCATGATCACAATCTGCTTTTTAACTCTATACCAGGGGTCTTCAACGTTTTCTAGGCAAACTATGCGAAGATGGAGCAGGGACCCCATAATTATATATATTGTCTGAAATAGTGTT
>NW_015150877.1:539113-551473 GCF_000732505.1 Cyprinodon variegatus | reverse complement strand
GATATGAATCAGATTTTTTCAAATGCGACCCGTGTCTAAACGGCCAGGTGACCTCCACAAAGGTCACTATTCTGCGTCTTAATACGCCGAAGCAGGAAGAAAAACAACAACCATGGTGGACGATGATGTAGAATACGGTCTTTATTTTCAACCCTCTTGAAAAGATTTTACTGTTAAAGCACCGACTGAGGTTGGAATAGAAATGAAGGACTGCTAGATGCGTCCCAGCGCTAATATAGATGTTTACGTCTGTGAACGCAGAGCACGCTCAGTTGTGACGTCATTGCGTTCTCCACTTTTGCGTGCAGTTCACACAGGAGATCACATGCAAGTCACAAATATTTGATTATGTGAACAACCAAAAAAATTACAAAAAAATTGGAATTGAGCATTAAGGCTCGCAGTGTGAACGTAGCCTAGGAAATATTACTGCTGTGGCGTTTCTTTAATGGGAGCCGTAGCTGGTAATGATGAGTGTGAGAACTGGTTTCCTTCAGAGAAAACGTGTTAAACGCTGCGGCTGCAGATCAGAGCTGCGCTTTAAACCAGGTTGTCTCTGCAGGAGCTGCACCCCATCTTCCCCTGGCTGGTGGAGAGCGTGTTTGGAAGTCTGGATGGGATCATCTCTGGCTGGAACCTGCGCCTCCTCCACTCCCGGAGCCACGAGTACGCCATAGTTTTGGACTTTCTGAACCCCAGGTAGAACCCGTTTGTTCCTGCGTGACCAAAGCTTCATTCATCTGTACAATCAGAGTAATCAATCTATTTTTTATTTTTTGCTCTTCTGTCTTTTCAGCGGCCCGATGATGAAGCTGGTTTATAAAATCCAGGCTGAAGAATACAAATATGAACTTCCTGTCAACTATCTCCCGGTAGGACCTTCCAGGATGTTTCCGTGTTTTTCATCTAACTCCCCTTCCAGTTGTCTTGAACGCTCTCATCCTCTTTCCTGGCTGTTTACACTCCTGTATACAAAATGACAAAATAAAACTAATTAAAAAATATTTTATGTTCCATAATAAACCTCCAGTTGTATTCAAAGAAAGGTAAATTTATCAATGTTTTAGCTCATAAAAAGCAACTGCATATTTAATTTATTTTATGCATTAGCTAATTAATTTGATTATGCAGTAACTGATTTATTGACTCAGTTACTTTTTTGGAGAAGTTACAAGTAACTTTAGTTACCTGTTGTTAGAACCCGTCTAGGGGTGGCCAGATCATAACATGAAAGATCCTCTTCAGATCCCAAGCAGTAAACACAAAGTAAAGTTCAACATTTTATTGTGTTGTTTATAAAAAAAAAAGGGTATTTTTGAAATGTTACAATAATTGGTGCATATGAATTCAGAGAGAGATGAGGGCGAAAGCAGCAAACAAAAGGAAACTATCTGAATGATAACCAACTTACCTATTTTTTTTTCACAACAAAAACATAAAAATAGAATAATGTTTCAGTAAAAAAGAGAATGTGATGGACAACTGCCCAAAAACCCTCAAGGGGCTTAATGAGGTAGCCTCGTGAGACCATCCTGATCTCGCGAACACTGCTCTGGAGGCTTTTCTCAGAGGAAAAGATGTTTTTGCTCCTCTCCTGACTGGTTTCGGCAAGAGTAGCCTTCCCAAAATTACTTCAACGGAAGGTTTCCAGATGGATATGCGGAGCAAATCCATCTGGCGGAGTCAGGTTATTAATGAGTGGCAGTCTCCATAAAAACAAATATATTTCACCATTTCAGACATCTATATCATATTGTGTAAAAAAAAAACAAAAAAACAGCATTTCTTTGTATAAAACAAATGAAATAAACAAATGAAAGTAAATTAACCAAATCACAAAAACTCACCTCCCTAACTAAGAAAAACGGCAGCTAAACAAAAACAGCAGCTCGCTCCTACAAGCTGCAGAACTTTACAGGATGTTTAAACAGTTTGGTCGGTTTAGATGAGCTGAGGATGAAACGCAGGAATCAGCGACGGCCACCTGTACACTCATATTTACATAAGTTGACGACGCCATTCGTAACACCTGTATGAAAACAAAGCCTGGATGCTACAGGATCAGCTGAAGGACTGAAACGTTCCTGCCGTGATTATTTCGTCTTTAAAAGCTCTTCTCGATCCTCTAATGGACGTGTTTGTTTCCAGGGTCCTGTGAAGGCCTGCATCCAGGAGGGCGTCCTCCCAGACTGCCCTCTGTTCCACAACAAGCTGCAGTTCCCGCCGCCAGGCGTCATGACTCCGAACATCGCTCTCAGTATCCTTTAAGAGTCAAAACGCCGCCTAACGGCTCACATCAGTTTATTTCTCCTCTTCTCTGCTTCTTTAAAAGGGTTTCATCCACAGAAGTTTCTTAGAATCTAAAATGATAGGTTTTCTTGTCTCATTCCGGGAAAAATAATCCCCTTTGAAAGTAAAACGATTCCTCAACCAGCTGCAGATCCTTTTGAGTTCTTCATGTTTCATTTGGCCTACTGCCTCGTCGCTCCCAGGGTGAGTTCTGCTGCTTCACAGGCAAAAACAAATGTCCAGTTTCAGATGGTTTTCATTTCTTCAAAGCTAATCAGCATCACTGTCTGTGTGTTCAGTGTATATAAAACTGAAATCTATTGGTTAATAATTTGCTCAGTGTTTCTTATACTTGTTGTTGCTTATTATTTCAGTAATATCACTTAATCAAGCTTTTTCTTACTAGAACATTAGTATAAGAAATTTGCACACAGTCAGAGATCAGCATCTATGTGTGTCAAGACTCAAAGCTCCGGTTTCGGTGTGGTAAAGTGGATGGGAAACTGTTGTATGGGGACATTGCTAACCTACATGAGGACAGTATCTGAAATAACCCAGAACTGTTTCCACTGAGGAAGGAAAAAAGTAAACAGTCCAGAGAGGCTTCCTAGAGGCCTGCAGCAGCATCAGAGGAGTTCTATTAATCTCACATCTGGGGTCAGATGCAGCACAGAAAACTTGTCTTATAAATAAAAAAAGAAAATCAAATCTCTGCTGAAATTTGCACAAAAATACTTGGAGTCTCCCTTAAGCAGCTGTTAGCATCAGTGAGACAACCAAGGTGGAACATTTAGGCCATGATCAGTTCACATCAGCTGTGAAGCACAGTGAGGGCGGCATCATGCTCTGGTATTTTAGAGCCTAGTTAATCCTAGGGAATTATGAGCATTACCAAACAGCAGAAACTTTGGGTTTGTGGCTGAAGATAAAGAGGAACTTCACCCTCTGGCCACCAGGAGGAGTCCTAACTCCTAGATTTGGAGGGTTTACGTAGAGAAGATTAAATGAGCAGACATTGGCCTTTTCTCAATTCACAAAAACTGAGTACGGAGCCAAGTCTGTTCTGGAGAAGAACACAGGACAGTCTGGACTCTGGGAGTCTCTAGATAATAATAAATTCAAACTTTTTTCATTTAGTGGGGGAATAATAATGAACACAGTAAGATAAACACAAATCAAATTAACATTTTGCCAAATAAGACAAAAAAATAAATCTCCATCAGAGCCAGCAGTCCTTCAAACACGGCTATGCAGGGAGAGGGCTGCTATTGACGGGCTGCGGTTAGCCCTGGCTGCCGTTAGCTTTGGAGCTTCACTGGTTGCCGCGGTCCTCTTAACTTTGGATTTTTTTTTTTTTATTATTACGCATTAAATCAGTAAATTACGGAAGAGGATTAGGGCCATTAAAAAATAAAAAAGATAATTGATTTTTTAATTTTATTTCAATTTAATATCGGGAAAAAGTCAGAATTCTGACTTTTTTCTCAGAATTCTGACTTTTTTTCTCAGAATTCTGACAGCTAACAAACATGTTAGCATCAAGCCATAGCCATGTCTGTTTTAGAGACTAGCTCTCTTGTTTTAATGACCTTCTGCTCCTCCATTAATGAGGGGACCCCTCAGGCACGTAAAAAGTTGCCTAATTCCATCATTTTCCACCAATGTGTCACTGGCCACCTCAGACAACTCACATCTTTGTCAGTAAAGCTGAGTGCTCCACATCTCTTCCTTCATGGTGCCCATGGTACATTAAGATCCACAATTCTGAGATAAAAGTCAGAATTCTGACTTTTTTCCCATGTTAAACTGAAATAAAATTAAAAAATCAGTTAACTTTTTTTTTTTCAGTGGCCCTCATCCTCTTCCGTAGTAAATGGGCCATATAATGACGGTTTAAAGTATATTCTCGCCTCAAATGATCTTAAAACGCACTTTTATTGAACAACAGCAACAGAAAAGAGAACTTTCAATGGAGCGCCTTATTGAAAGCTGCTGCTGCCGCAGTGCATGCTGGGACAGCTGTCAATCTCAGGAAAGGATGAGTCTGCTCTGATTAGTGCTGGGTAAAGAGGGCGGGGCGAGAACAACATCAAACTTCTCGACAATAAGAAAAGTTCTCAGGCTGAGGCTGATGGGGTGTCACGAGAACGCTCAAGAACAGCAGACTGAGAACGGACTTTGTCTGTTCTCAGTCTGCTGTTCTTGTGAATTGGAACAATACTAGGGCTTATGCTGATGACGTTTCACAGATACACGAGCACATGAGAACGCACACATTGAGAAATGTCCATCATCTCTGCCAAGGCAGGCAAGTTTTCAGAAGCTTTGCTTTTCAGGATTATGAAGTCATGGACGTATGGCTCCCACATTTTACACATTTTCTATTTTCCAGATCATGAACTGGATTTAGGACAGTTTCTAAAGAATTTCCTACAATTATGAGAAATATGTTTGGAGTTCTGTTCTGTCAGAGAGCTTTCAAACTGACCCAGAGTCGTTACTAAAACCAGGCTCTGTCCTCTAACTAAGTTTAACTTTGTGCTCCAATCTACCCTCTGCCCTCAGAACTGCCTCCAGCCTCAGCTCAGCAGCTCCACAGACAGCGCCTACTTCGTGCTGGTGGACATGTACCTGAAGTACTTCCTCCCCGTCGAAGGAAGCGTCCCTCCGTCTCCGTTCTCGGACGCTAGAGGCTCCGTCACGGCTCCGTCACCACGGTAACGATTCATCAAACGAAGACATTTGAAAATTTTAACACTTCAGGTTATGTATAGAGGAACCGAAGAAACAAAAATATTAGAAAGCCGAACAACGCTGAAAATATGCTAATTATTTAACTGAAAATGTAAAAACTGTAAAGTGAAAATGAGTGTCAGTTTGTTATTGTCGTGCATCAGAAAACAAGTCAATAGATTTGTCTCTCGTCATGTTTTGAGGGAAAATTTTGTTAAAATCTTAAGGATTTAAAATCCTTAAATATAGTTAGAAAACACTGGAATGTTTCCACGTTTGAAGATGTTTCTCTTCCCATCCAGGAAGCTTTTTCAATTCAAAATGTCAGAAATAGCCTGGAGTTCGATGCTTCATTTTTTTTTAGAAAACATGCAAACTGAAACAGACGAATGGGTCCCCCCCTTTGGAATGAGGGTCGTTTGGCTTCTTTGTTAGCCTGGGACACCCCATACCTGTCTATGTCTCTGAACGGGGGGTCGTTAAACAGGTATGGGGCATTGCAGGCTAACAAAGAAGCCAAACGCCCCCATTCCAAAGGGGTGGACCCGTTCGTCTGTTTCAGTTTGCATGTTTTCTAAACAAAAACAAGGCTTTGTTTTTGGTCCACTCTATAAAGGCTCGAACTCAAAACAATTTCTGACATTTTTAATTGAAAAAGCTTCCTGGATGGGAAGAGAAACGTCTTCACACTTGGAAACAAAGTCCAGTGGATTGCTTTTTGAATATTTTGGAATGACTATGACCTGGATGACTGAGAATCTTCACCAGCATATCTTTAAATATAGCAACAAACAGAGACAGCAACAAAGCTTTTATAAAGGTATTCATTCTGAATCGTGCTGCGTTTTTTATTTTGCTGTGACGGTTCCCCACGAACATTTAGATGAAGCAGAAACTCTGATTCATCTTCTAATATTAAAGGAGGAGCAGCTCTGAGCAGGAGACAGACTCCCGGTGCTTTTAGTTACAGTCAGGAAAAGATGATTGATTTATTAAAAGCTGTCTTTTCTCCCGCCCAGAGCCTCCAGCGTGTCGTTTGCTGGTTACGGCGTTCATAGCCCCAGCCTCCTGAAGCACCATATTTTCCACCAGCCGTCTGTGAACGCAGACCCTGCAGCCCAGGAGATCTGGAGGTCTGAGACGCTGCTGCAGGTGAGAGAAGCTCCACCCGGCTGGGATCCACAGCTTCAGACACCAAACAGCATCCCTTCAGACATTAAGAGGCTTTAATGTTTTACTCATATAAACACTGTTTAATTGGAGGGAAAATTCTTAGAAATTATTACCAAGAATTGGTATTTACTGGCATTAATTAAAGGGGAAGATCTGCAGGAAAAGTCCCACAGTCAGACGGCTGCATTGATGAAGAGCAGCCTCCATAGATGGAGCACCTGCTCCTCCTCCTCAGACTCTGAACTGAGAGACTTTAGAGGAATTATTTACTCAAACAGATCTAAATGCTGGGTGCTCTAAGGCTCTGTGTTTGTCCAAGAGCATCTATATAGATAGATATAGATATATAGATATAGCCATGTCCTGAATTCCTCGTTTTACGGCCACTTTTGTTGAACTTTGCATATATGTATATGTATATTAGGGATGGAACGGTTTATGAAAACCCGCTGAACCGTTCGGTTCGACTGTCTCGGTTCGGTTCGCTTGTGTTGCGTTTGGCTGCTCCTTTTTCTCATAGGGGAAGCGTTTACACTCCAGAGCAGAAGGTGGCGGTGCTGCGACCAAAACCAACCACCAGTAGTAAACAAGAAGAAGAAGCGAAGCAGCGTAGCCGGGTGTAGCAGAAAATAATCAGTTGTTGTGGAGAATTGTGTGGGTATGGCGAGTGGGAAAGAACAGGAGTTGGAAGACGCGCCAGCAGCACTTTATAGGTCTGCTGTATGGGACCACTTTGCATTTAGAGTGACCTACGATGACGGCGGAAAGAAAGTTGAGGATAAACACAGTGTGCAAGCATTGTGCAACACGTTTTGTTTATGCTAACAGCAACATGACCATAATAGATTTTCCTAACAATCAACATGCACCCTTCTGGACTGAGGTGTCTGATGTATTTCCAGTAATCTGCTGTAACCATTCCTCCAGTTTGGGGGTCACTGCCTCGAGTGCCCTTATATATGAAAGTCATGGGTATTTGTTGATGGCATAACATTTATTTCTAAGAGCATTAAAAAGCATTAAATCAGAGTTACTCATTCCTGTATAAACCCTGAGTTTATTCACACACCTTCTGCTGAATGGGGGAGGAATCCCAGCAGTAAGTTTTTATAGACCGATAATATGGGAATCCTTCTCTGTCGTGAGTGTGTGAACAGAAGGAAATGTTTCCTGAATGTTGATTCTCTTTGTGATGTGAGCAGTAATGGGTCAGGATCGGGCCTCCCAGGGTTAGAGGTGCTGAAACACTGATGATGAAGTAAAGCTGCGGTTTGTCTGCGTGTCTCTAGATGTTCGTAGAGATCTGGCTCCACCATTACTCCTTGGACATGTACCAGAAGCTGCAGTCTCCTCAGGTAAAGGTAAGATCTTTACTCCCCCCCACCCCCTCCTCATCCCTTCCTTACCTGCGCTACATGGCTGTCGATTGGCTGATCCTCTCACCATCAGACCAGCTGATGTTCCTGCATAGAACCTCATTCATCTATAAATGGATTCCTTTGGTCTGAGCTCCTGATGAACCGTGCTGCAGAGGAAACATCCCTCTACTGTGTTCAGAGCATCAGCAGTTTAACCAGTTCAGATCAGATATTGATTTGATGTTGAAGAAGCTGTTTGCTGCATGAAAACAGCAGAAATCTCTGTTTCAAACCCAAAACAACCAGATGTTTTACTTCCTACTGTTTGGTCTAAAGCTGCTGCGGTCAGGAGTCGAGCATGTTCCTGTCGCTTTGCTCCTCCTCACATCCTCTGCATGCTGCATGTCACCAGTTTGATGTTGTGGGAGGAACGCCCCTATGAAGTCACCAGAGTCAGAGAACATCGGTTCTCATCCAAGCAGATCTCTGTTCTTCCTACCTGCAAAACTGAAAAGAGCGACCTTCTGCAATAAAATAAAACCATGGAGACAGTGGAGAACAAAGTTTATTGTGTTGGAGATAAAGATATTTCTGCAAGGCAAATTTTTTTGTATAGCACGATTCAGTACAAAGACAATGCAAAGTGCTTTACATGATTAAAATATAGGAAAATAAAACAGAATCAAAGCAAGTAGGAAAAAAAAATAAAATAAAAATGCAGAAACAAAAAAGAAGTTAGTTTTTGAGCATGCTCAAATTATAAGTTGACTCTCTAGGACACGCCCCCTCCTCATTTACATAGTGAGGCAGAAATGCATAGAGAAATGTAAAAACAACAGGCAGAAATAAACAGCGGCGAAGAAATAACTAGCATAAAAAAATACGAAGGAAGAATAAAACAGACAAAAATATTATAACATGCACATAAATAAATACTTGAAAATATAAGTCATTAAAAAATAAAGTTGAACATTATAAAGGACAAAAAACAAATAAGGTAAATATTACAAAGGGAAATAAATAAAGAAGCTAATTAAAAGAGTTATATACGTTTATGTCTCACTGTATAATTTCATTTCTACTTACGGTACATTTATTTGCTGATTGTATTTTGGGGGCAATTAATTGTATGCTTATTTATTTATTGAGCATTTATTTATTTCTGTATTTATTTTGAAATCGGCAATGTTGGTCCTCCATTACGGAAGAGGATTAGGGCCAGCGGAGGAAATTTTATTTCAGTTTAACATGGGAAAAAAGTCAGAATTCTGACTTTTTTCTCAGAATTCTGACTTTTTTCCCATGTTAAACTGAAATAAAATTTAAAAATCAGTTAAGTTTTTATTTATTTTTTTCCAGTGGCCCTAATCCTCTTCCGTACTC
Source organism: Cyprinodon variegatus (assembly GCF_000732505.1). Lineage (NCBI taxonomy): Eukaryota > Metazoa > Chordata > Actinopteri > Cyprinodontiformes > Cyprinodontidae > Cyprinodon > Cyprinodon variegatus. The sequence continues at coordinate 542,537 of NW_015150877.1, read as the reverse complement.
CATAGTTGACCCGCAGACCCGATCAGAATAAATAAACTCTGTGCTGAGACTAAATGCTGGCGTTCCTCCCAACAACATGCATGGCAACACGGACCAGACGGGGATTCATGGCGTGGTCCCACAGGACTGTTTCCTCTGGACTCCTGCTGCAGGAATGTTTGTTTAAAACCACAAACGTGCAGAACTTTAAGGTTGAAGTCAGAGCTGTGGAGCTGCTGTTTGTCCTGCTCTGTGGAGCCGCAGAGGAAACATCTCGTCGTCTCCTTTAAAATGCATCCAGACGTTCTGCAGACTTTAACCCCAACATGTTCCGTGTCCAGAACCAGGAGGACTCCTGCTGAGAGATTTGGGGCATTTTGAGTTTTTTTTCAGCTGAAATCTTCTCCAATCTGATGGATTTAATCCCAAATCTTCCAGCCTGAGTTCCTTCTGTTAATCTGTTGGGATGGATTCTGATGTCAAAGCTGCTGGTTTTTATTCTGATGTAGCTCTGCTGTCCCTCCTGTTGAGGCCCAGAGCAGCTGATATCATGTCCATCCCTGCAGCATGTCTGCAGTTTGGTGTCCAGCCTCAGTCCTCAGGAAGACGTCCTGCATGTCCCAAATGTTTCTTTGCTCCCCAGGAGATGATTTGACTGTTTTGTCCCGCCTGTAGGACTGGTGCTGGACTCCTCTGGCCACCAACAGATGAAACGTTTTGTTCCCACAGTCAATATTTTCTTCTTGTTTGTCTCCTCTCCTGTTTTTTTTTTTTTTTTTTCTCCTAATCCTTTTCGGCCAATTGTTTCTTCCTGGTTGCTCTCCTTTTTGTTTCTCATCTGTTCCTCCCTTCCACCACTTCCCCCCCTCTTCCTCTGTGCTCCTCCCCTTGTGGTTGTCCTCCCCATCGTCGTCCCCCTCCCTGGTGGTTACGGGTGAACAGCTGGCCCTGCTGCAGTACCGCCTCAGTATGTCCAGCATGCCGTGCCAACCCCACGCCCCACCAGGCTCTGGGACCTTCCACACCTACCAAGTACTTTTACCTTTTCATTCACCCCCGCCCCTCTGGGGCCTCCTGGAGGTAAACCTGCAGCCAGCTGATTCAGTCGAGGATATTTCTCTGACAGTTTAAGTAAATAGAAATATGCAGATAAACACAAATGTGAAATAAATTTAACAAAAAATAAGATTTTACTTAATAAATCCTTAATAAAATTTTATTTCTGCATAAAAACACTAACAGATTGTTTACAAGGAATAAAAAACTGCTTTAACAACAAAAATATTTTAATACATCATTAGATACTTAAATAAATCATACAATTATTAAAAAAAACAAAAAGACATTGGATAATTGATTATTCAGCTGCAGTTTTAAGAAGCTTAAACCCTTCAGACCTACAGAGAAGGATCCTCGACAGCAGGTGTGATCCTGCAGCAGAGCTTTGGAGATGCATCTGAGCTGTGGTTCTGTGTTAATGCATGCCGTTCTAACTGGTTCTGGGTGGTTTTCACGTTCTTGCTGCTGCTGCTCCTCAGAGCATGTTTCAAATCAGGAGGAACAACCATCTTTGCATGAGTTTGATGATGACTGGCTGCAGAGGGATGGCTGGCAGCTGCAGAAGATCAGGCGTGCGGCAGGAAGTGAGGTCCCAGAACTCGTCCAGTTGGACTTTTTTATTAGGACAGGAGCAGAGGATTAAAGGAATGATTTGGGAAAACATGTCAAATTTCAGCTAAACTCTGTTAGAAAACCCTCTGATCCAGAGCTGATCAGGACTGGTAGGGCGGGACCTCGCTTTCTGCTGTGATTGGCTGCTTCCTGGATCAGGTTGATTGGTGTGGAACGCTCTATGATTGGCTGTGTTTTCAGGAGCCCTTCAGTCCATCAGAGGAACACGTGTTGGTGGTGCGCCTCCTGGTGAAACATCTGCACGCCTTCTCCAACAGCCTGAAGCCCGAGCAGCCGTCCTCATCGCCATCAGCCCACTCCCACCCCAGCCCACTGGAGGAGTTTAAGAGGTCAGCATCATCAGACTCGCTTTGCTGAAGGAGGTCAAACACGAGTTAAAGACCTTCTGATCAGATGAGGCAGAACTTTAACACCGGACTCGTTTGGGTTTGGGTTCTCTAGTTGCAAACCAGCCGCTTCAGAACCAGAACTATTTGTTTCTAATGTATCCTAATGTTTCCTGCAGAAAATAAAAGTTTGATGGATCCGGATGTGGATCCGAGTTTAGACAGATAATCTGTGACTTTATTTAAATTAAACAAGATAATTCTGCACAGACAAGAAGGAACACTCTTTGTTGTTTTAATTTGCATGTTCCTGTTTGTTAGTAAACCTTAACGAGCGTGATGTCACTTCCTGCAGGGTGGTGGTGCAGCGTTTCGTGCAGCAGAAGCTCTACCTGTTCTTGCAGCATTGCTTCGGACACTGGCCTCTGGATGCCTCCTTCAGAGCGGTACGTTTCCCTCCTGATCAGACCGATCTTAAAGGACCTCAGAATAAATCTTTCAGCTTCGTTTTAGTTACAGATTCATAACTTTCTAATTCTTGATTAGATAAACAGATAAACATTAAAGGATGTTTAACCCTCTAAGCCTGGTGGTCCGGCACAGGGCCCAGCTCACGCCAGCTGATGTTCTATATGTATCTATTTATTGAAATGAACAAAAACAATGTCACATGGTGTTTCATCCAATCACCTTTCAAATGGGGCTTTGAAATTTCTGAAACATGTTTCAAAATTATTTTTTTCACAAATTCTTCTTGCTTTAAAGCTGTGTAAACAACTAAAATGAGATTTAAATTCCACCTGAAATGTGCGACTCTGCGGGAGTAATACAACAGCAGGTGTTCATTTTTAGCCCCGCCCCCTAATTGGCCGCCATCATTGGAAACTAAAGGCTCAGACCTCTCCATGGAGGTGTGGGAGGTTATTGTGTGACCATTTCAGGTGATGTAACCAGCGTGCGTTACATTAGCTGCTCTGTTATTGTTATTTTCTATTCAGTTTGGTGATATTATTGGTAAATTTCAATGAAGCTTAGACTTAATTTTTAGGAGAAAAGGCTTTGCCTGATGCAGAAGGTCTCCAATAATCTAAATTAGATTCCCTTTTATGAGTGGGGGAAAAAAATGTTTTTTTGAATAAATTGGCCACTTTTGGTGCTGTGGCAGAATCCCATTTCCTCCCAGCACTCTGCCCACTAAAACCTTGGTGGAACAAACATGCTTTAATCTATTCAGTCCAAATTAGCTTGAGTTATAGTCAAGACATAGATCTATAAAGTCTGAGGTTTCATCCAGAGTTTCAAATAGGCTTTCATGGTGTTTTGTAGCATTTATTTTGGAAAAAAATTTGGCGAGGCTAAATATTTTTCATTTTTTCTTTATTTAATCACCTGTAAATCAGAAACTGTGACATTTCAAATAGTGGTTC
>NW_015150877.1:535429-536392 GCF_000732505.1 Cyprinodon variegatus | reverse complement strand
ACGCTTCGCATATGAGAAAAAGGAGCAGCGCATGAACCGAACGCAACACACGCGAACCGAGACAGTCGAACCGAACGGTTCGGACAGTTTTCATAAACCGTTCCATCCCTAGGGAATGTTTTTATTATATTTTATCCCACTTTAATCACACAATGTGCAATCCTTGTCTCTGAGTTTCCGTAGTAAATTTGAAACATAGACTATAACAGATCATAGGCACAGACTGCAGCTCAGGCATTGGCCTAGGTTTTAAGTCAAACATGAATTTAAATAAAGTCGGAGCAAAATCCTCGCTCCTGCCTTTGAAATAAAAACGGCTCCGAGCTCCACCATATTTCTTCCGCTCCGCTCCACCGCTTTGCTTTATGTAGTTGTGATTTCCTTAATGTAGTTGCGCTTTTAGATTTGTAGTTGCAGTTTGCACTTCAGGGCCACCGTAACACACACATACAAGTTATCAGATCGTCAGAGATGTTTCAAAATAGCAGATTATTTGTTTGCATCCTTAGTCTGCATCTTTCTTTGCTCTCATCTGCTGAGATTTCTGAGAATCTCTCTGATCCTGGTCTCTGCCCAGGCGAGCAGCTGTTCCTGGAGCCGGACCACGTCCTTCACCACCGCCAACCTCGTGGATACCTCACCCCGAGCCAGGGCGGGAGCTACCTCTCCACACGGCAACGGGTGGTGATGGATACGGTGTTCAAGGTGAAGAGCCATGTGTATTCCCTGGAAGGGCAGGACTGTCAGTACAAGCAGATGTTCGGCTCTGAGGTCAGAGGAGCGGTGAGTTTCAGTTTGGTTCCGTTCAAACATCCGTTCTCACTTCAAATGTTGGACCTGAAGTCCTTCAGCGTGGCTCAGAGTGTCGCTTCCCTCCCTGCAGGTCATGAAGTTCATCCAGATCATCGCCCAGGCCCGGCATACGGCGAAGAGGATATCGGATCACTCTAACGAGGCGGCGAC
>NW_015150877.1:531488-533889 GCF_000732505.1 Cyprinodon variegatus | reverse complement strand
TGTTAGTCATTTTTATTCAAACATGATAGTTTTTCCACGTTTGTTGGTTTTAATCAGGTTGGAAGTTATGTTTAATCAATCTTTTGGCTAAACCGACCTAATTTACCCAATCTATGTTTTCACTCGGGCAAAACAATGCAAATTTACGGAAGAGTATTAGGGCCACTGGAAAAAAAAAAGGTTAACTGATTTTTAAATTTTATTTCAGTTTAGTATGGGGAAGAAATCAGAATTCTGATTTTTTTTCTCAGAATTCTGTCTTTAATCTCCAAATTCTGACTTTAATTTAAGAATTCTGACTTTTTTTATTGTCAGAAATCAGTCAGAATTATGAGATTAAAGTCAGAATTCTGACTTTTTTTTCCCATACTACACTGAAATAAAATTTAAAAATCAGTTAACTTTTTTTTTCCAGTGGCCCTAATACTCTTCCGTACAAATTAGTCTCATCAGCCAAAATAATTAAGTTTAATCGCAACTTTTAAAAATCAAAGACGGGTCATGAATATCAGCCTCTAGAGTTGCAGTCTGTCTCTTACAGATGACGCCACCTATGTAGATAGCAATGGATAGGAGAAAATACTTGTAAATACTGATGTGTTAACAGTGGCTTTGTCTGGTGGTTTCCTCAAATTTTGATCATTACATTGTTTATTCTAACCAAATTAGCTTTAAGCAACTAGATTGGTTGGAAAAACAACCAATCTATTCTTAGAATCTATCCAAACTCTATCCAGCTGACAGCAGCTCTCCTCCAAACTCCATCATCTTGACTGAACACTGAGGCTGTTTAGATGCCTCTCAAAATTCTTGCGCTTCCTGAAGCGGTCACATGGCAAGGTAGCGAGGCCTCGGACGTCGTCAATTTTGGCCCTTCCTCTAAATGAATCACGCTTCGACACGCGCTTCGAAGCCTCGGCTCATAACATCACTACTTTCTTCCTATATGGAAAGTTTTTCAAAATTGTAAACATTTCCACTTTATTGTGAACTTGGTCTTAAAGTTTTGTTTCAAGGAACAAAAAAAGTCTTAAAAAGTCTTGAATTGAACTTGCCTTCTGTTGTAGGAACCGTGGATGAAGACTGATTAATTAGATAATCCCGTTCTGCTCTCTGATTGCAGTTCCAAGCCCACATGAGCGCTCTGTGCTCGCGCTCAGACTTCCTGGGTCGCCTCGGCCGCCGCTTCCTAACGGAACCGGAGCCCTCGGTCCGGTTGAAGCGGAGCCCGATGTCCCGGCGGACTCTGGAGCGAAGCCTGCAGCCGCGGCTCAGCCTGCGCCCGCTGGCCAGCTACAGGACGCTGCTGCTGCTGCTCCTCTTCTACGCGCTGGGGGCCCTGCTGTCATTCGGGCCCCTCTCCAGCACGGCCCTGCTCCTGACGGGGGCGCTCCTGTACGGAGTGGCGATGACGCTGTTTGTAGAAAAACTGAAAACTCAGTGAGACAAACCGCCACCCGGAACATCAAAAACACTTCATGGTTCCAGCGAACCTGCAGCTCATTCTGGGATATTTCTAATGTAAATATTTTTATTTTTTGAGAGCTTTTCGAAGAACCTGCAGGCCAAAAACTTTAAATAAAGTATTTTTTCTCAGCGGAAACAGAATTTGTGTGAAAAGAGCGATTTATTTAACAGCGTTCAAGGTGGACGCAGTTCAAACGGGTTGCATCAGAACTAGAAGTGTCTGGTTCTTGGGGAACGGTATGCTGCAACATTTAGATCCATTTTTGGTCCAACACACCCGATTCAAATAGCTGAGTTACCTCCTCAGTGTGCAGTCAGTTCCTCCTGAGTCCATCTAATTATTTGATTCAGGTGTGTTGAACCAAAGACGCATCTAAGGCTACGTTTCCAACCATAAAACAACCTTTTCAATATGGTTAATCATAAATACTGCTCTCAGCATCATCATCTGCCATGGTTGTTGTTTTTCTTGCCCCTTCTTCATACCAAGACCCAGAATAGTGACCTTAGTCGGGTATTAATGGCGTTGAAGTCAGATAAATGCGACCTGGCCGTTCACACACAGGTCGCATTTGAAAAGATCAGATTCGTATCAGATTGAGGACCACATAGCCAAGCGGCCTGGGTCAGATTGGAAAAAATCGGATCTGTGTTGTTCAGACCGCCATGAAAAGATCAGATCCAGGTCGCATATGGGCCAAAAAATCCTATTTGGGTCACTTCAGGCTGCAGTGTGAACGTAGCCTAAAGGTTGCAGGATATCAGCCCTAAGGAACTGGAATTAACCACCACTGGTCTAGTCGCTGTCACACCGTGACAGTTTAGACCAGCATATGCCTGATGTATGAAAAATCTGGCAAAAAAACGCTGGAATACATTGGATAAAGTTATGAGCACGGAGAAACATGCTGGCACATGTTGAGAAATTATGAGC
>NW_015150877.1:524534-529408 GCF_000732505.1 Cyprinodon variegatus | reverse complement strand
TTTCAATAAAGCTTAGTGAAAAGAAAAGGTTAAAAAAAAATAGAAATTGACGCGTCTGCTGCTGATTGGCTGAACCGCGCGTCACGTGCTGCGGAAGTAAAGGGACCGATGTGTTTCTGGGGAGCAGGGGCGCTCCGATAAGGTTCTGTGGCGTTCGGGTGGATTTCCTGCCGGAGAAAATGGACACATTAAATAAACTGAAGCAGTTTGACGCTTTTCCTAAAACTCTGGAGGATTTCCGAGTGAAGACGTGGGGAGGAGCGGCCGGTAGGAGCCTTTAACCGATCAGACACTCCGGGAGCTAGCTGCCGCTGCTAACAGGGCTGCTGACAGCGGCGCTCATTCACAGACATCAAACGCTGCAGGATGCACTTTTAAATCACTTAAGAATATTTTTCATTCATTAATGACCAGAAAACGAACATTTATTTTCAATAATTTATTCTATAGAACTCTAATGTATTCTTCAGCTAGAGCACAGTCAGAATTCATTTTATATAAACATCAGGTTTTACATCATTAAACATCTTTAACCTTTTATTCACATCTGCAAGTTTTTCTTTTTTAAACTCGGCAGTTTTAAATATGCAGTTAATTGTAAGACTAAACCACAAACAAGACATTTTTTAAATCTATTTTCATTGTTTAATAGAAAATCCCTTTATTTTCCCACTATGGGGGAAATTGTGGTGTTTACAGCAAAAACAAAAATACAGAAAATGGTCACACAAATGTGGACCTTAGAAAAATGTATAAGAATTACTTAATAGTGAAGAGTTAAAATATAAACACTAAAATCCTGTACTGTAAAGTGTTTTAACAATATAAAACTGTTCACCTGGAGAATAAATAACCAATATGCAGCTATGGACATTTTTCCAGTAAAGGATATTTGAAAATAGCAGCAACATCAGAGATGTGCAGAATGACAGCAGCAGGTTATTTAACTGACTGAAGGTAGAAACTGTCCAAAATCAGCATGAATGAAAGAACTGATTGAGGTTGTTGGGAACAGTGGTGGTTAAATAAAACCTGTTTTTGCTTTAAAACTCTCCTTTAAAGTCTTAATCTATAAACACATGCTGTGGGATAAGATGTTTATCAGAATAAACAAACTAATGTGATCTTTATAATCTACATGAACTAAAGATAAACGGAGCACGAAAATGAAAAAGATAATTTTCTCCTAATTATTGAGAAGTTTCTAATTTAATCCTTTCTTCCAGGTATTTCTTAAAACAATTATTTATTCAACAATATTTAATAGAATTTGCCAAAAATGTTAAAGTTCTTAATATTGTTTCTATATTTTTATTTTCTCATTTAGTATTTTAAATGTTGTGAAACTATATTTTTGTTACTTTTGCGTCCTGTATGAGGTTTTATATTTTTGTTTTTAAAAGAAAAAAAGGCTTAAAATGAAAGCACCATTTGTGTATCCGCGTGAAAATGATGCAGCACAGGATCTGGAAACGCTCACTGGTCACTTTTAACGTTAAAACCTTCATCTATCTATCATTAATCAGCCATTAAATCAATATATTACTACCAGATATCAGCCCAAATTTTCATTGCTTCATAGAAAACAAACATCAGAAAGATCAACAGCTTTTAAAGGAGGAAGTGATTAAAAATGATCAAACTTAGTGTGGGTCCTTGGCTGTCTGACACTGAGTACATATTTTAAAGGGTTTGACATCTAATGATTTAACTTTGCATTTAATAAACTATTGATGCACGTTTGGGGATTCCAGCCTTGGTTCAATCTCTAATATTCCTCTGAGGATCTCGCCGCCCACGCCGTCACTCAGGGTATGTGTTGGGCTACCGTATAAAAGCCTCAAACTCGGCCCTATTTCTGACATTTTGAATTGAAAGCTTCCTGGATGGGAAGCGAAACGTCTTCAAACTTGGAAACAAATCCAGTGGATTGATTTTAACTTTTTCTTTGGGAATGACGACGACCTGAATGACTGAGAATCTTCACCAGCAGATTCAGATAAAGTTTCTTATCCCAACAATGAAAACCCCATTAGTGTTTCCAGTCCAGGTAGAAGAGTTTATACCGCGTTTCTATGGGTCATTAAATTAGTATTTTTTTAAATTAAGGCCTTAAATAGCATTAAAATTAATTAAATATGATTATTGTGGCATTTAAAATGCTTTATTTAAAAATATAAAAAGTTGATAAAAACTATTTCCTCAGATATATTGCGATATATTTGCGTGGTACTTTTTACCGTTGATCGTAAAGCCGTTTGTTCCGAAAAAGAAGCTCGAGGCGGAGAAAAAAGCTAGAGAATGAGAAAATGTCTCAACGAGAAAATTAGAAAGAATTTCAACAAAAGTGGCTGGAAAATGAGGAATGTGTGACATGGCTGCAGCCTGTCGACAGGTACTTGTTGATGGCATTAAAATGATTTTTAAGAGCATTAAAAAGCATTAAATTAGAGTTACTCATATAAACCCTGTTATAACAGTGCAATAAACCGTTAACCTGTGATCATCCACTCACTGTTTGTTACATATTTATGGTGACTTTGGTTATGAGTAGTCCTTAAAAAACTTTTTCATTTATGATACTAATACAGGGTTTCCACGGGTCATTAAAAATCATTTAAAGTCATTAAATTGTTATTTTTAAATTAAGGCAGTAATTGGCATTTAAATTAATTAAATGTGATTATTGTAAATGCTTTATTTAAAAAAAAAAAAGATTATAAATACAATTTCATCAGATATATCGCGCTATTTTTGCGTGGAACTGCTTCCCGTCGATCGTAAAGTCGTATCTTAGGATACGACTTTACGCTCGAGGCGGAGAAAAAGCTAGAGAATAGGAAAATGCAAATTTCAACAAAAGTGGCTGAAAAACGAGGAATTCGAGACACGGCTGCAGCCTGTCGACGGTAAAGATGAGGATTTCTTCATGTTATAATATATGAATGAATGAGAGTCATGGGTACTTGTTGATGGCATTAAAAAAATGTATGAGTGCATTAAAAGAGCATTAAAAAGCATTAAATTGGGGTTACTCATTCCTGTATAAAACCTTTAATAATGCAGATTCAGATGTTGAGCGATACCGATTATGACCAGATACTGTATTAGCTTCACCCATCTATACTTTTATTGGTTATTTATCATTTGGAATGATGGAAAAGGTTTGATTAAGTGACATTTCTCCAACAGAACAACAGTTAACAACAATATGTGAACTACTGACCCATTTCCCATTCAACAATGATCTGGTGAACTGTAAAGTGCCTTGAGATGACTTGTGTTGTGAATTGGCGCTATATAAATATACTGAATTGAATTAAGACTTTAAACAAAAGCAGAGAGAAGCAAAGTGTTTCTATGAGCTTTATAATATTGGATATTTCAGAGGCAGGCGGATAAATGATCATAATGATCGATTCCCCGTATTAATATCAGTGGCAGCCCGAGCTTTAGTTTCTGGGTCCCTGAAAAAGGAGAAAATACTGGAAAGGTTTTTTTTTTTTTTATAATTTGGTGTTTTATGTTTGTTTTTTTAAATGCAGATTTCACAACAATTATATTTTATATCATTTTAACTTATTTTAACTGTTCTCCTCTCCTTTTAAATATTTTAAACTGCAAATAATGTATTAATTACAAGTTAATTAAACTAGTAAAGATATCAAATTTCCCTGAGTTAACAGTGATTTGATTGATTCATCCCTGCTGCAAACAGACTCTACAACGCAACACTACAGCACTGATAACTTGTTACTATTTAATACCCTGCGCAATAACCTGTTTCTCTATAGCTGACACCCAGTGCAATAACTGTATATATAAATATCCATCTATATAAATACGCATGTAAACACCCTGTGAAATAACCCTTGTTTCATCCTACAATTGTTTTTTTAAACTTCCTTTAGCACATTCTTCTTCTTTGACTATTTTAGCTGATTTAACGGGTAAATTTCTCCAATTTGAGGTCAGTAAAGTCAAACGATCAATCAATTCTGTGGCTTTTGGCCCTTCAAGGTTTAAATGGAAGTTTATTCCTATCAAAGCTTTCATGAATGCAGACGTTCTTAAAATAAAGAGGGATAGATGTTCAAAATGTTAAATTAGGAATTTAAAACGGATAAAAGTCAAAGATGATTCTTGATTCTTTGTGGGAAGGTCCGACTAAATGTCAGCGTTTCTGTCCTGATTCTAAGCAGTTTCTAGATCTCTGATTTTCAGTGAGTTTTTCTAAAAAAATTGGATGAATGGATTTAATGGATTTTATTCTCGTTAATGAGGCGAGGGTTTCAAAATGGGAACAAACGGAAAATAAAGTTTTTTTTATTTTCCTAGATCAAACTGAATTTAACAGAAACTTCTGTTTAGATTTTCCTTTAACGTCGGTTATGGCTCCATGTCTCTCCTCAGTGACCATCATCAGTGGCATCATCATGCTGATCCTGTTCGTCTCAGAGCTGCAGTACTACCTGACTAAAGAGGTGAGCTCCTCATCTGACCGTCGATTGTGGGATTAAATCCTTCCGCGCCTAAGCTGCAGCTTCCCCTTTCGGACGTCTGCTTCAGTCCATTGTTCCACTGCCTCTCGTTGTGTTATAAAGATGTAAAACTGCAGAGATTTATCAGAAAATCTGTTAATCCTCGGTTGTGCAGAGATTTTCTTCAACAATCTGTTCACAGAGGGGGATTATCAGCTTTTTATTTCAAAAGGATGAAACATTTCAGCTGTTTTCAGTCCGATTCTAAGCGGACCTCCTGCGAACCTCACAGCAAGCTGAACTTTAACTCTAAAACGCCTGAAAGCACCAGGTGAGGGTTTCCTGTCAGACTGGTTTGGCGGCTGTTATCAGCGGGAAGCTGCATATTATCAG
>NW_015150877.1:521105-522200 GCF_000732505.1 Cyprinodon variegatus | reverse complement strand
CGCAGATTAACAGCTGTAGATTGGCCAAACCTCACAGATTAACAGCTGTAGATTGGCCTAACCTCACAGATTAACAGCTGAATATTGGCAGAAACTCGCAGATTAACAGCTGTAGATTGGCAGAAACTCGCAGATTAACAGCTGTAAATTGGCCAAAGCCTGCAGATTTTTAAAGATGTAGAGGTAATAGCTAATAAAAATATAAGTTTCATTGATACTGTAACTCTATGGTACCTTTATTTTATTCATAAATACCCGTGCCCACACCCCTGAAATGATAAGTTTTATTTATTTTTTTCCACCCATAGATGTAGGTTTTATACGACCCGACCTGTTGCTGGTCTCTGGTCAGGTAGCATGGGGGTTTTCTGCAGTACATAGCAGGGATAGAGTTTTAGGTCCAGTCTGATGGCTGCAGATTCTCCTGCAGGATCTTCTGCTGAAACGCAGCATTTCCAGTTTCATCAGTTACTGCAGCTCCTCCAGGCCGTGAAGCAGCAAAGCAGCCGCTGTCTTTTCTGTAGCAGAGCTTTTACTTTGGTCCAAATAATATCAACCTTTCAGTGTTTTCATGAAATGAAAGTTTGCTGTGGTCCCTCAGGTCCACCCTGAGCTCTACGTCGACACGTCCAGAGGAGACAAACTCAAAATTAACATCGACGTCATTTTCCCCCACATGCCCTGCGCCTGTAAGTTCTGCCTGTTTTAAAAACTTCTGTTCAAACACCGACTGGACTCGGGTTCATGAAGCCGTCTCTCAGATCTCAGTATAGATGCGATGGACGTGGCTGGTGAGCAGCAGCTGGACGTGGAACACAACCTGTTCAAGCAGCGGCTGGATAAGGATCTCCAACCGGTCACCGACGAGGCAGAAAAACACGGTAACCTCTCTGCGTTTTGACCTTTCACCCTTTGGACTGTGATCAACCTGTTAGACAGAAAGCTTCAGATGCAGCTGTTGGTTCTGGTTGTAGAGCAGAAATGTTTTGTTTCAATGAAAGATTCATGTTTAGGATGTTTGGCTGAACACAGAGCTGCCAAGTAACAAAGTACAAATACTTCCTTATCTTAAGTAGAAATGTTGGCTATAATTTA
>NW_015150877.1:517376-520022 GCF_000732505.1 Cyprinodon variegatus | reverse complement strand
TCCTTTAATAGGTTAGCGCAGTAAATCTTCTGTCCTTAACATTTTGTCCTGCATTACTTTTACTTTTATAGTTAAAGTAGATCAGTAAAAGTATCTCCTTCCCAGATCAGCTTCTCTGATTGGCAGATGCCAATTGTGTCGCCTTGATGCACGTTAACCATTGAATTTGCATGGAAACTAGCTGCTTCTGTAGCTAGCGGACTGAACGTAGCATAAGACAGCAGCTAAAAACATAACGGTTGGCGTCTCTGTCCGGATTAGCTGCTTATCTTTCCACTTTGTCTCCACTTTGAACAGAAATGATGTCACTCTGCCTCTCATCTCCACCTGCTGATCAGAGAAAATGGGCATGTGGCTCTATGTTAGTATGTCTAGGCTGCCCTATTTTCCAGGAAAGAGAGGAGCTGCTGCTCAGAGAGCAGAATTCATAAGGGTTACTCAAATATGCATGAGTCAAGCAAAACTTACAATCATTACATTAATATTTTTTTTTAATATAGCCGCTCATAAAAGTTTATTTTGCAGGAAATTTGCTATTTGAATTAATCGTTCTACTAAAGTTAAACTTCTGAGTACAGGTCCTTCTCAAAATATTAGCATATTGTGATAAAGTTCATTATTTTCCATAATATAGTGAAAAAACTTGGACATTTATATATTTTAGGTTGATTGAACATTAACTGAAATATTTCAGGTCTTTTATTGTCTTAATACAGATGATTTGGACATACAGCTCATTAAAACTCAAAATTTCTATCTTACAAAGTTACAGTATTTCATCCGACCAATAAAAGAAAAGTCAACCTTACAAATAATTCTGCACGGTTATGCACAGCTTCATGTAGTTTTATAAACTATCAACGGTTCTGTTGTCAGAGCTGGGTGGAGCTGATGACGGGGCAACGTTCGACCCGAGCACGCTGGACCCCAACAGATGTGAGAGCTGCTACGGCGCCGAGACCGAAGACCTGAAGTAAAACACCCGCCCACTCAGCCTCTGCTCGTCCGGAAGGCCTGGGATTTAACCGCTAACGCTAACGGTCTGCGTGTGTGCACAGGTGCTGTAACACCTGTGACGACGTCCGTGAAGCGTACCGGCGGCGCGGCTGGGCCTTTAAAAGCGCCGACACCATCGAACAGTGTAAGAGAGAAGGCTTCACGCAGAAGATGATGGAGCAGAAGAACGAGGGCTGTCAGGTTTACGGCTTCCTGGAGGTCAACAAGGTGATATCTCTTTATTTCCTCTGATTCCATGTATTCTTTATTCATAATAATCATTAGTTTTCTTGTAGCTTTAAAATGATAAAATGTGCCCTGAGTCATTTCTTCTAATTTTTTTTTTTTTAGGTGGCAGGAAACTTCCACTTTGCTCCAGGAAAAAGTTTTCAACAGTCCCACGTCCACGGTAAGCAGTTGTCTTTCACTCCACTCCATGTCCCTCCATTAAAGGTTTAAACACCCTTTGTCAGGTTTTAGTAGCGCAAACCGGAGCCCTTTGAGAGCTCTGATTCACAGGCATGCCTGAAAATCTGAGGCTGTTTAGTTTAAACAGCTCTAATCTGGTTCGCTTCACTTAAACTGAGCCTTAAGTTTTAAACAAAGGCAATGTTTGAATAATTTGGATTTGAGCTGCAGTCTAAATATGTTTCTTTAAAACAAAATTAAGGAAAATTTGAATGTTTCTTCTATAAAGCATAGCAATACAACCACAATAAAGGGTGTTTTCAAACTTGATTAATCCTCATGTTGATCATTAATCCATCTTCATTCATACGATGTAGATTTTAGGACACCCTCAGGTTCTAACCCCCAGATTCCTCCGTCTCCGTCAGCTTTAGATTTATTTAAAGCAGAGGTTTGAAAGCTGCAGCGGTTTGATCATCCGTCAGTGATTGAAGATGATAGAAACATTAAACCGTCGGTCAGACGGCGGCTGATGGATTATTTCTCAGTAGATCAGCTCTAACAGGAAAACCTTAAACTGAATACAAACTTCTCTTTCTTCACGTTTTCCTCTCAAAGGGATGAGCTGAAGGTCGCTGCTAATGCTGGATTGCATGTTTCTCCCTTTGCTCTAAACTGAACCTTAGGTCATAAAATAAAGACTAGTGTCGTAAAAATCGATAACAGAGCTGTTTCCTGCTGCTGCCACAGTCAACGATGGTTCTCAGGTCTTAGGAAGAATCTCATCAGGTCTTTGGTCTCATGAAACGGATGGAAATCTTTGAAATCTTGACCAACCAAGCACATAATAGACATTAGAAAATATATATTTTGAGTTACACAAAGTGTAATATATTAAATATTAATCACAGTTTCCTCTGCCATCCTCCGCCATTGATGTCCGAGCGCCGCCGGTCTTGTTTGACTTGCAATGAATCATGGGAGATGCTGGGATATTCCACTTCCACCCTTCAAATCAGAAAAGAGGGACACATTTATCGGATTTTAAGGAGTCTTGGGAGTCGGGAATGGGGGTTGGGGGGGGGGGTCTTTCGGACAGCCTTTGTTGCGGAGCGGGAATAGAATTGTTCTCCACACTGGAAAAAAATCTAAATCTAGATAAGTCATGTTTTCTTAACCCTTTAAAGCCTGATCCAAGAATAAAACAAAACAGAAAATTACTTTTTTTTGTTTGAAGTCCTT
>NW_015150877.1:507829-516301 GCF_000732505.1 Cyprinodon variegatus | reverse complement strand
ATTTTTACTCATTTCTAGATCGTTTTTTTTCCAGTGCAAGAATAAAAGCTCTCTCTTTTCACACCTAAGACATAAATTCCTAAGACCAGAGAACGAAAAGGTTGTTTTTTCTCCCTGAAACCTAATAACTTAAGGCCTGAGGATGTCCTAAAATGTTCACCATACATTCTTTCATCCATCGCCGCCGTCCTGCCCTGACCAGGCTAACCCCAGCAGGGTTTCGCCCTCTGCTGTTAATGGCGCCTTTTTATCAGATGTTACTCAGAAAGTTCTTCATTTTATGAATAATTCTTCTTTGTAAAATCGTCTCCAGAGGTTCTAGAGGAGTTCCTAGAGCAGAGCCGGCCTTCTTTATCAGTTGTTGAGGGTTTTTTTTTTTCAGGAATTTGCTCTGATGCTGTTAATCCAGCAGTTAATGGTAGAGTAGATCAAATTGTCCACCACAGATTACAGAATGATTGATTGATGGAGGAGGGGGCTTGAATTTCCTTCTCCTCTCTCCTTGCTTCTTATATACCGTAATTTTCGAACTATAAGCCGCAACTTTTTCCCCATTTGTTGACCTTGCGGCTTTTCTATGGACTTTTACAGCTAACGGCCACTAGGGTAATACCTAAACCTACGGATTTTACCATCCGCCATGTTGACGTCACATTTGCTTCAAAACACAAGTACGGTAGCCGCGCGCGCGGGAATGCGGAGGTCCTCTGGAAGCAGACTTCTACCGCGAGTGGTATGAGACAGAACAACAGCGAGAAAGACGGACATTAAACATAAAAAAACCTGCGGCTCATAGTCCGGTGCGGCTAAATCATGCAATTTAGCTTCAGGTGCGGCTAATAGTCCGAGAATTACGGTACATCCTCTGTGCCTCTTCAACTTAACTGGGACTTGTAGAAGTATTTGAAGTATCATTTCAGCCTTTACGATGTTAATGAGCTGCTCCTAGGTGGGAAAATAAAACAAAAACAAACATTTGCTATGGATTCTATGGTTAATTTGGTTAGAAAATAAAATCAGAAACCAGAAATCTTTTTAGCAAAAATAAACTGATCTGCAATCGTAGGAACTGACATGATTTTAGAAAAAGGATATCAGAAATATAACAAGTAGAGCTACAGCAGTAATTCTGTAATAAAGAAAAGCAACAGGCAATAAGTCTTTATGTTCCAGCACCTCAGTGTTTCCAAACAAATATTAATCTTCCATTTTGAGCAGGTATGGATTAGAGCTGCAACTAAGGATTATTTTCATAATCGATTAATCTGTTGGTTATTTTTTCGATTCATCTGTTAATAATCGGATTGCCAAAGATTCTTTAAAGAGGAATTTATACAGAATTAAACCAGGTGAAATTAACATTTTTCAGTTGGTGGAGTTCTGGATTATAGAGCATAATGAAAGGAGAAAACTTTTTTTTTAATCTTAAATGCTAAATATTTATAGATTTATTTTCACAATTTTGGTATAATTACTGCTCTAATTGGGTCACTCTGAAGGCTAAAGGTATGTTCTAGAATTTCTATTCTCCCGTTAACGATTAATCAATTATTGAATTAGTTGACGATTATTTCAATAATCAATTACAGGGTTTCTGCAGGTCATTAAATTATTATCTCTTAAATTAAGGCCTTAATTGGCTTTAAATTCATTAAATTTAATTTATAGTAGCATTAAAAATGCTTTTTAAAATGCTTTATTTAAAAAAATAAAATTTCATCAGATATATTATATTGCGATATATTTTAAAGCTAGGGAATGGGAAAAAGGAAAACAAGAAGGTAAAGATGACGAAGGATTTTACCGTGTTTTTTATATATATATATATATATATATATATTAGAATTAGAATTCAACTTTGTCATTGCACTGTCATGAGTACAAAGCAACAAAATGTGGTTTGCATCTGTCCAGAAGTGCTATACAGGATATAAATATTATTACAGGTGTATCTACAACCAAAAAGTAATAGTAAGGGACTGTAAAAAGTTGTGTATAAATAAATATATATTTATATTTATTATGGGTACTTTTTGATGGCATTAAAATGATTTCTAAGAGCATTAAACTTAAGTTACTCATTCCTGTATAAACCCTGAAATAATCACGATTAATCTGATTAATGTTGTTAAAACCCTGAATAGCTCCAAGCTGTTGGACCCAGTTCTGCAGTGGCTCCATAGAGGCCATCTTTGCCTGTAAGGAGCTGCTTTAAAAATCTGGAAACCTGATCAGACGGAAAAACAAACATTTTGTTTTAAAATGATCTAAAACCACTGGTAACCACTGTAATCCTGTCACTAGGAGAGCACTGAAGTCACAGCAGATTATTCCATCTTTCATCTCCAAAGCTGCTGCAGAAACGCACCAACAATCCTCCTCCTGTAGCTTTAAATCAGAGCAGGAAATTAAAACTAGAACCCAAACAAATGTTGGTATCTGTTCAAAATCTCCCCTGTGATGGGATTTTAACCGAGATTGGCTGCAGGTCTTAGCTGGGATTAAATCTGGATCCTCTGCACTGGTTTTAGTTTCCTGTGCCAAAACATGCCTACATGCTGAGCTCTGAACATTTTTCCATTCGTTGCTCTCGTTTATATTTTAAGTCTTTGCAGCAGAAATTAGATGAGAATCACATCAGGAGTTCCTTCCTAATAGAACCTCCTACTCATTCAGACCAAAACACCTCCTGTCCCAGAGCAATGTCTTCCATTTAAAATCTGTGGGTTGAGCTGCACAGTACTTGTAGTTAATCTCATAGATTATTTTTTTTTTTTATATGATGTAAAATCATTTTTTTCAATTTAATCAACTCTTGAGGTGATTGACTGATCTGATTCTCAGTGGATCTGTGTAGAAATGTCTGAAAACCTTTTTATCAGAGTTAAAGGGAAAAGCTGTGCAGCTCCACCTTCAGCCTAATCTCTCTCTCTCTCTCTCTCTCTCTTTCGCACGTTGTGGTTTGTTGTCTGCTGCACTATTCTTGTGACTCTTTTCTCTTCTTTCTGCAGTTCACGCTGTGGAAAGTAAGTCCATCTTCCTTTGCAGATATGTGACTTTGAATGCATGCAGTATGTATGAAAGTATCTGTGTGAATAAAGTGTCCTCGGTGTGACGGGAGGAGCTTTACGGTGTTGAAGTTTCTAAGTTAATATCTATGAAGGATCAGCTCTACCATATTTAAAAATAAATAAATGCTCAATAAATGTATTTATTGTATTTTTTGGGGCAATTAATTGTATGCTTATTTATTTATTGAGCATTTATTTTTTTTATGTATTTATTTTTAAATATGGCAGAGCTGGTCCTCCATAGATAAAAGCTCCAGCATAAAAATTTAAACTTATCTGGTTTGTTTAGATCTTTTGCCTCAGTTTCTGATAAGTTTACTGTTCTTTGATAAAAAACACAAGTTAAATAAAGAC
Organism: Cyprinodon variegatus; assembly: GCF_000732505.1. Classification (NCBI taxonomy): domain Eukaryota; kingdom Metazoa; phylum Chordata; class Actinopteri; order Cyprinodontiformes; family Cyprinodontidae; genus Cyprinodon; species Cyprinodon variegatus. The sequence goes on along the minus strand of NW_015150877.1, from coordinate 512,876 downwards.
TCTGATGTTTAATAGATGTTAAATTCATGTTTGGTTTTCATCCTAACTAATCTGAACTGGTTCCTTCATTCAGCAGCTTGTTGATTTAACTCTAATAGACGGACAGGATGTGATGTCATCTGCATCTTAATTTCATCAGATTCTCTTTTCTCACACAAACTTTTAACTTTAAGCAAATCTTCAGTTAAGCTTCTCTTGATTTTCCTCCTTTGTTAGTTTTTTAAAATCGGTCTGAAGTTATGAACTTAACGTTTCAGAAAGATTTTAAATGTGCTGAAGGTAGAAGGTTGATGCTCCTTTGATAAAGTCCTGACGGTTTAAATGGTTCAGATGACAGAAGCTTCACTGGGCTCCTCTAAGGAGGAGTGATTATTTTAGCCACATCGGCCTTTTTTCAGAAGTTGGGGAGCAGATTTACCCCAAAATCCCAGATCCTCTGTCTCTGTCCCGCTGCGCTTCAGCAGCGGGGCAGAATTCTCCGGTCTAACTTCTGTGGAGCTTGAGGAGATCCTGCGCTGATCTACTGAGAAATAATCCATCAGCCGCCGTCTGACCGCCTGTTTAATGTTTCCATCATCTTCAATCAGTGACGGATGATCAAACCGCTGCAGTTTTCAAACCTCTGCTTTAAATTCATTCTTCTAAAGCTTCATTTGGCTTAAATGTTAAAAAAAAAGCTGTAAAGCTGATTTTCTGTCAGTTTCTTCTGTTCTACAGATGGTCAGACTTCCTTTGATCTATATATATATATATATATATATATATATATATATATATATATATATAAAATTCATGAAATAAAAACGTGCTACAGATTCTAGCAGTGTTTTTGAATACGACAAAATAAGGTAAAATATTTAAATTTGCACTTATTTTATTGAATTATAAACATGTCAAACCTGATGCTATTGCAAAGCAAAGAAAGTGGAACATTTCTGCTTCAATGTAAATTTTAGGGGATAAAATTTACAGATTTCAGTTTCTGCAGATTAACTCTTAGTAAACTTTTTCTTCCATTTAAAACTGTTCTGTTGGTCAGACACTACTTTGGCAGAAGGATTGAACGATATGATGCTGAAAGCCTGTCCAAGGGGAACGCGTTAAAGATCCATGTTTTCCCTTAGAAATCAGCTGCTCGTTAATATTCTGCATGTTTCTTTATTTTGATTCTTTTTAGGCTTTTAATGAAGGTTTTGTATATTTTTGAATCATTTTTAATTATTGTTTCATTCTTTTTTTTTTCCAGTCCATGACCTGCAGAGCTTTGGACTAGATAATGTAAGTTTCCTATTTGTGTGATTCTGTAATAGTGAGATATTTTTTTTTATTGATAAAATTAAACTTCAGTTAATGTAGAAGGAAACGAGGAGCCTGAAGATGTTTGCCTCTGACTGAGCAGCTCAGTTTAAACCTGTTTTTTTCTGCTCACCTCCTGCTGTGCTGCAGATCAACATGACGCATCTGATTAAACACCTGTCGTTTGGTAAAGATTACCCCGGCATCGTTAACCCGCTGGATGGAACCGACGTCTCGGCACCGCAAGGTAACAGCCTGGACTAGCTTTACTTTCAGACATCTTTGTAGAAAAGTTGCTCCTACCAAACTTTTCTTTCTAGCTTTGAAAATTACGTGTTTTTTTTTTTTTTTTATATAGATTTGAAGCATAATCTTGTTTAATGAATCCAATTCATGCTCTAAATTCAACTGTAACGGACCAGAACTCTGTGATAAGTTCTGGCTCCTCCTTACGTTGGATGATCTGGTTCTGTGGCCTCGTCAGAAAACATGACACATTCTCTCTGGAGGTGATTGGACAAACCTGAACTTTTATTGACAAAAACTAGAGTGCGGGTTGAGAAGGCGACAGATAGCCGGCAGAGAGCTGCGGTTTGATAAGTCCCATGGCTGTACAGTTGTTGGAGGAAAGGGGAGGAAGTCCTCAGCAGCGGATGCCCATTCCGATGGCCATGAAGGTGCCGAAAGTCCCTCCGCTCTGCATCATGGTCTTCCCCACGCCTCCCATCAGCTCCCTGCCTCGCATACCGATCCTGCAAACATGCAAAGAGTTTAACTTAGTCCTGGTTTCACTTCCTAACAAAATGTCAGCATAATTAAAGGAGAGATTCCATTAATCAGAAAGCTTTGATTCAAAGCAGTTAATGTTCTTCCTTCAGCTACAGCAACGTTAAATAAATTATTTAAATAATGACATTAGATCAGTGCAGGTTTTCCAGTGGGGCTAAGAAATCATGCATGAGGAAAACCTATTAGTAATTAACTAACTTAACTAATTAGAGGCGTGTTAAACAATAAGTCTAGTTTAGATTTAAAGGAAAAATAAACTAAAACCATAATTAATCCTAAATAATAAACAGCAGAGAAAATTTTAACAGATTAAGATGATCTGTGCCTTTTTCTAAATAAATGTCATCTTCTCTTGGGGTTCAGTTCTGGCCCAAACTTACCTGAGACAAGAGAAGGTACCAAACATGGCGCCTGCCGCCATTCCTACTGCAAACCCCATCATGAAGCCCATCTTGACCCGATCAAAGCAGCTCGGCTGGGTCTGGCCGTACGGACCTACAGCTACAGGCATCTAAAAACACAGCAGCACAATTCAAAGTCATTTTTCTGGAGTTATTGGTCTGCAAAAGTGCAGAAGCAGCACAGTTTAGCCACAGACAGAGGAAATATCAGCTTGTTTAATTCCATAAAACCACTGAGATGAAAACCTGCTGAACAGTAACAGGCTGCGATTTCTGGAGCTTTCTACGCCCTTTTGATATTAATGATCATTTCAAGATAAAAGGAGACTTTTTCTTCCAATTAAAAGTTAATCCATTCAGTATTAATTTAAAATTTAAACATTGAGAAGCTCTAATGGATCTTACAATTAAACAATCATATAAAGGAGGCCCCTCTTAAGGCCTGGTTATCCCCCTGCAGCAGTGTGTCGCAGTTAGCTTGTCACAGACATTTTTGGATTTATGCCCAATATTCAGGAAGAACTAAAACAAAAAAGGGCTAGGATTTCATCTGAGTAGCAAGAAATATTAAGTAAAAACCTTTACATTTAATGCTAAATGTTGAGATAATGAGTGTTGGCAATAAGAACAGGATAAAGGAACATTTCTAATGTCGGTGTGGGATTCCTCCCATTCTTTAGTTTCAAAGTCCAAAGCAAATAAAGATAAGTTTGTTTGACATGACTCATTAAACCCAAACTGCACCGCCTCACAGACTGAGAAATAAAATTCAGACAAAAAAAAAAAAAATAATGTATATATTTAATATGCCATAGATTAAACAATAGAATAAGAATAAAGCGATTTAAAAGACATGAAAGAACCTGCATCTGAGAGATTTTACTATAGAGAATTTAAATATTGAATAGAAGGTTTATAAAATAATTATTGGATCATCAAGTTAAGCCAAAATTCACCCATGATGCCTCCAGGAGAAATAAATGACCAACTGTTATTCCAATAACAGATGAAACCCTCTGGATGCATTTAAATATAGTTACAAGTCGATTAAGTGAAGGCAGATTATTTAAACTCTGAGTGGTGGAAATGGAGCTTGGGATCCCGAGGTTCTGAGTTTGAGTCCCACTCCCACAGACTGCCACTCTGGGTCCCTGAGCAAGACCCTTAACCCCACACTGCTCCCCAAGGGGATGGGTTAAATGTAGACATACATTTCTCCAATGTGAGATCAATAAAGGTTATTTAATTAATCATTAAGTGTTTAAATTTTATTTATATTTAATGTTCATCTTCTTGTGACTGAGCTTTGATCATGTTTACACTGAACTATAGGAGCGACCTCAGCTTTTCAGATGCTGTAGCTGTTTCATTCTGGACCCCCAGAAAACTGCCCTTTATCACCACAGCCCCACTCCACGCGTGACCTCTGCGTTATGTCGTCATCCCCGATGGCTGCTTGTTCATCTCATTTATATCAGATCTGCTTAGGACCAAGTTCCTTCCTGACTGATTCTACAGTCCTGTTAACCTCTGAACCTGATGGTCGCTCTGTGCTGCTGCAGCTCCGCATCACACCGCCTTTAGCTCATCCACTCCTCGATGCTAACTCATTAGCTCATCTCTGCTCCTTCAACAGCTAACCGTCCGCGGGTTATAACTAAAACCAATAACGATCTGCCGCTTGTTTATTCGCCATATTCCGCAGCTGGTTGTGCTAGCTTAGCATGCTAACGTCACCTGTGGCCTTGATCGATAAGGATTCACCTTCAAACCCGCGTTACCCTTAAAACATTGAGCAGTCTGCGTGAAAGCGGCCTTACCTTCACTTATTTTGGTCCGATTATCTCCTAATTTGTCCCTCCGGTTTAAATGTATCCTCTGCTGGAGCCCAGATGCGTTTTAAAAGCCTCACTAGCAGCAGACCTCCATAACCGGAAACAGAAGGAGAGCAGTGGAGAAACAGATACGAGTAAAGTAAACAGCGCCCCCTACGGCCTGGTTTATTATTGCTCCTTTAGCCGCAGAGTTCAACCGGATTATTGTTAGAATAATCTACTGTTTATGATTGTGGTTTGGACTTTAATATTCATAAAATCCCTAAAACATAAATAATTTCAACCTTCTGTAGTTAGGAGGACATATGGAGCCCTGTGTCCTCCTAAATACCAAAACTTTAATTTGGTTTAATGAATGGAACAGAAAACATTTACAGGAGATTTTTTATCCTGCATCTTTTTGATGCGTCTTTTGGTTAAGATCATTCGGTTAAAATTTCGGTTAAATCCAGTTTTAGTCCGTGAGGCAGACACACTGTCTACTTTTTTTTTTTTTTTTTTTACATTTAATTTTTTATTGGTATTTTTCACTTTTTTACATACAGTGAACATGAACATTATACATTAAACTCGACGTAACATAGAGCTTTCACTTGGGAGCTATTCATCTATTTGGCCTTTGTCCCGTTCAGTTTATTTATTTTTTTAAAGGAGAATTCCGGTTTTTAACACTTTTAGCCCATTTTCTGTAGTGTCCAGGATGAAATCGAATGATCGACACCAAAA